>NC_068432.1:1110000-1242500 GCF_023373465.1 Oncorhynchus keta | reverse complement strand
GAGGTCAGAGACCTGGCAGTGTGGTGCCAGGACAAAAACCTCTCCCTCAAGTGATCAAGACGAAAGAGATGATCGTGGACGACAGGAAAAGGAGGTCTGAGCATGCCCCCATTCTCATTGACGGGGCTGTAATGGAGCAGGTTGAGAGCTTCAAGTTCCTTGGTGTCTACATAACTAACAAACTATCATGGTCCAAACACACCAAGACAGCCGTGAAGAGGGCACGACAATGCCTTTTCCCCCTCAGGAGACTGAAAATATTTGAAATGGGTCCTCAGATCCTCAAAAGTTATACAGCTGCACCACTGAGAGCATCCTGACTGGTTGCATCACCATCTGGTATGGCAACTGCTCGGCCTCCGATCGCAAGGCGCTACAGATGGTAGCGTGTATGGCCCAGTACATCACTGGGGCCAAGCTTCCTGCCATCCAGGACCTCTATACCAGCCTGTGTGAGAGGAAGGACCTACAAATGGCCAAACACTCCAGCCACCCTAGTCATAGACTGTTCTCTCTGCTACCACATGGCAAGCGGTACTGGAGCGCCAAGTCAAGGTCCAAAAGGCTTCTTAACAGCTTCTACCCCCCAAGCCATAAGACTACTGAACAGCTAATCAAATGACTACCTGGACTATTGGCATCACCCCCTCCCCCTTTTTTTACACTGCTGCTACTCTCTGTTTATTATCTATGCATAGTCACTTTTCTCCTACCTACATGTGCATATTACCCCGAGTTTGATTTAACAATTCAGAGACTGAAACGAATAAATCAGATGGCTTATATTTAAGGAGTGCGAATCATTATACAATCCCGAAATCAGTTGCAACTGTCAATAGTAAAACAAAGCTTAAAACAATGTTTGAGTGAACCCCTGAATACCGAAAATTAGTGGTGAAGTTGCTTCCGGACCTGGTAGACTCCTTACCACTATTGTGTTTTGATGTATTTCTAATACCTTCATTTCTTCTAGTAGATGTTTTAAAGACCCATTTTCCATCTGTGTGACCAGAAATCAAAGCCTATGCTTATTCCTAATTTTAGGCTGGAAAATTGTTATTTTATTTATATACGCTTTCACCCCATTTGATATGCTCCCATAAACTTCATCTGTTGGTGCTCATGGGTTCTTTTACATGGAAATTATCACAAATAACTTACTCAACAGTAAGCTAATGCTAACACATGAAATAAACCTCCATGGACTGTTCAAAACTGAATTCTATCATTATGGGAACATAGGAATAACATTCAAAGAACATTGAGGGAATGTTTTGTCCATTGTAAGAACTGCATTCCAGGTGACTACCTCATGAAGCTGGTTGAGAGAATGTCAAGAGTGTTCAAAGTTGTCATCAAGGCTAAGGGTGGCTACTTTGAAGAATCTCAAATATAATTTGATTTGTTGAACACATTTTTGGTTACTACATGATTCCATATGTGTTATTTCATAGTTTTGATGTCTTCGCTATTATTCTACAATGTCGAAAATGGAAAAATAAAGAAAAATGAATGAGTAGGTGTGTCCAAACTTTTACTGTATATATAAATTAAAGAAACCCTAGAAGACACAGTTTCTGTGTTTTGGGAAGATATTTTTTGTGATGTTCCCACCAGCTTGTTCCCACAACCTAAATGAAACATCCTGGGGACCTTTAAAGAACAGACAAAATGTGTTCTGGGAACATTCTTGCAACGTCAAGCAAATGTTTTGTGCAAAAAAACGTGTCATGACTCTCCTGTGAGGATCCAAAGATCAGGTTACAATGGAGCAATGTCTACAGATCCCTCTCACCCGCAGAGGGGAGGAAGGATTAGTGTGAGGGTTTTATGACACCTCACCGCCAATCGTACATTTTATGCTGCAGACGACACTTTTTGGACTCTAGTATGGGGATTGGAATGTCTCTTTGTTACAGAGACATTTTGCTGCCCAAAAACTATAAAAGTCCAAAGTGAACAGTGGGACAACATATTTCAACATCTGAATGTGGGGAATGATGATAGATGGAATATGGGAGATTAATGTATATTTTGTGATGTCATACAAAATGTGATATAATGAAATATTGTAACTTGAAGAGCTTTCCCACTATGTATATAAGGTTTACATCCTTTACATTGGTGTAGGAAATATCAAGGATGCCCGAGAATATTTTTGTTAAGATAGGAATGTGATTTTAGTTTTCTAACAAGATCGTTCTTTTTTGATGATGTTTTACCCCGTAACTAGCCATGTCTGAGGGTGTAAGGACTGACGCTGGACAGGAGAAGCAGGTACGGGGAGTCAAATATTTATTCAGGAACGGGGAGTCAAATATTTATTCAGGAATGGACATAGAACACGACAGGAACAGCGTCAGCACACGGGTTAACAAGGACATATGACAAACAATCCCGAAGCAGGGAACAGAGCTAGGAAACAGACAGATACAGGGAAGGAAATTACACAAGCAATTGAGTCCACGTGAATCCAATGAGTGCTGATGCGCGTGACGGGGAAAGGCAGGTGTGCGTACTGAAAGTGGCTTGAGTGCGTAATGTTGGGGAGTCTGGCGCCCTCGAGTGCCAGAGGGAGGAAGAGCGGGAGCAGGCGTGACAGTACCCCCCTTCTAGGAGTGCCACCTGGCATCCCACCTGGGCGAGCCGGCCGAGACATGGGCGCCAGGCAAGCCGGCTGGCGGTAAATTCCCGACGAATCGGCAGGGGCTTGGGAGCCTGGCGAGCTGGCTCAGGCATGGGAGCCTGACAATCTGGCTGAGGCATGAATGTCTGTCGATTCTGCTGCTACGTGGAAGCCCGATGATCCAATGGTGACGTGGCAGTCTGACAAGCCGGCTGGGCGAACAAGACCTGACGATCCACCTGCGACTTTGAGCGCCAGAGGGAGGAAGAGCGGGAGCAGGCGTGACAGAGGGAGCTCAGAGAGCATGTCAGTATTACGGAAATGCCTCTTTTTACCTAAGTGTATAAAACATTGAGTTAAGAATTAACATACCAGACTAGAAGGACCACAAGCTGCAGCTAGGTCTCCATTGGTCACAACCCTGAAAATCAACAATCAGTTGAAGAAGACAAAGTAGCCTCTCTAACAATCAATGTTAAGGCTGAGTAGCTATTCTAAGTACTGTATCTAAGAAAGTTAATTTAAGTAGGACCATCCGGTTATTCTATTCAAACAACCGTCGACTACACTGCTCTCATCACAACTCTGGGGATCATCGACAAGGCAGATTAGCTGTCCTCAGAAGACCACTCTTCCAGAACGAGTGAAAGTAAACACAGACAACTAAGGAGAAGAACATTGTGACATCTTGTGGACAATCAGAGAATTATACTTACGAACTAAGGAGAAGGCCTAATAAAACCCTTTTCATGAAGTGGAACCCTTTTCACGAAATACTGGGTACAACGTGGATAAACGACAAAGACTTTCAACACGTAGATACATTCATTACTTCTTACCCAAACGGGCGGCAGTTCGGGACAAGTTATTAGGATTACTGTGAGCGTAGTTTCCAAATGTATCCAAGTGTTGTCTCTCTTTTTCTCTTTTTCTCTTGCTTTCTCCCTCTCTCTTTAACTCTCCATCTTTCGTAACAAGTGTCATATTGTGTTAGTCTGCTAGGGACATGTTTTCATCGTATTAACCTCTCTGGGATATGTGGGACGCTAGCTCCCACCTGGCCAAAAGCCAGAGAAAATGCAGAGTGCCAAATTCAAATAACTTACTCTAAAAATCAAACGTTCATTAAATCACACACAAGATAGCAAATTAAAGCTACACTTGTTGTGAATCCAGCCAACATGTCAGATTTCAAACAGGCTTTTCGTCGAACGCAAACTATGCTATTATCTGAGGATAGCACTTCTGTAAACAAAGAGAGAAAGCATATTTCAACCCTGCAGGCGCGACACAACGCAGAAATAAAAATATACCTTTGACGAGCTTCTTTTGTTGGCACTCCAATATGTCCCATAAATATCACAAATGGTCCTTTTATTCGATTAATTCCGTCGATATATATCCAAAATGTACATTTATTTGGCGAGTTTCATCCAGAAAAACACCGGTTCCAACTTGAGCAGCGTGACTACAAAATATCTCAAAAGATACCTGTACCTTGCCAAAACATTTCAAACTACTTTTGTAATGCAACTTTAGGTATTTATTTACATAAATAATCAATAAAAGACGGGATGATCTGTGTTCAATACAGGAGTAAAACAAACTGTAGCATGCTTTCTGGTCACGAGCCTCTATCTAACAGTACACTTCAAGTGACCCTTGTTCAAGATGGTCGTACTTCTTCATTGTTGACATCCAGTGGAAGCGATAGGAACTGCAAGAAGGTCCCTTAGAAATCTGGATTCCCAATGAAAACCCATTGAAAATACAGTGACCTCCCCAAAAAATATCTGAATGGTTTGTCCTCGGGGTTTCACCTGCTAAATAGGTTCTGTTATACTCACAGACATGATTCAAACAGTTTTAGAAACTCTAGAGTGTTTTCTATCCAAATCTAATAATATGCATATCTTATCTTCTGGGGATGAGTAGCAGGCAGTTGAATTTGGGCATGCATTTCATCCGGACGTGAAAATACTGCCCCCTGTCACCAAGAAGTTAAGTTTCTAATCAATAACCTATACTATGTGCATCCCGTGTGTATCCTGTGTTATCATTTAGTTTGTTATTAAATAAATAATCAAATCAATTTGTGTGGTATGGAATGATCAGTAAGACTTGGGTTTGTGCAGATTCAAGAAGTCTGCGACATTCAGAATGAGTAATGAAGTAATGATTAATAAGGGACTGTTATCGATATACAACTTATATATGTTCTTGAGTTTAATTCAGGAGATGGTAACTCGTTAAACAACTTCTTCCATTGTGCCCCAAATTCCTAATGAGTTAATTGTTACATGATTCATTTAATCCGCTAACAATTGAACATAGTAGGTAATTATTTGATATATAACAGTCATCACATTAATGAAAGTCACGTCATTACATATTGCAGAATCCTCAGCGCTTCTGGACAGTTTTTGGTGTTTTGAGAACATTTTCCGCAGCGTAACGAATGTTCTGGGAAGTTTCACAGAACCAATTTTGGTTTGCTGGGTTATCTCCACAACTTAAACATGCTTTTGGTCTCTTTCCAGAGACTCAGACACATGTTTTGCTGCTCACTCTAACCTTGTGCAGGTTCTGATGTGTGTTACCTTTTCCACTTCTTTGACTGTACAGTAGGCTACCTTGAGAGTTGAGGTCAGTCCCTGAGTGAAGTGAACAGAGAGGGGAAATGTGTCAGATGTATATTCTTCGTGACCTTCCCAGGGCTGGGCTGGGCAACACTGCTCTCTGACAGGCAGGAGAAGAACACAGCCTGGGAGTGAGAGGGAGAGTGAAGGTGCATCTGGTCCCACCTGGACCTGTAGTTCACTGATTGATTATCCCACACAACTAGAGGAAGGCGTGGAGCCACAGTCAATTCATCACCCACAGACACCAGTCAACCAATTACACTCCAGGGTGTGGTGGGATGACCCTCCCCATCTCCACCCCCATCTCCAACCCCCATTCCAACACATCCACACATCCAGCTGTTGATTTACAATTACAAACAGGGAAGTTTCTCTCCATCCATCGCACTGATTTAGTGATTTAGCTCAGCTCGATGTCTCCCCGCCCCACATCTCCCCACTGAAACAAACAACCCAGCTTTTCTCAAGCATTTCTCCTCCAAAGCCTTTCCCAGGCAGCATCTGTGAACGGCAATGTTTTCAATTTACTAAAATATCAGCAGAAACCATAACAAATGCTGTGGCGGAGACCGCAAGCAGATGAGTGTTTAAGGCTGTGTTCTTATGTTCTCTTCGTTGCATAATTCTTACCCGTTTTTGGGTCCAAGAGAAATGAAAGATTGCAATCCTTTCTCTCAACAGGCGAGGGGGTGGTGAGATGCCAGCCCACCGCAGGCCATTGTGTTGGGAATTTGAACTCTCTTTTCATGCATTTAAATTATCAGCTGTTTCTATTTATGGAGAAGCCCTGGCCTAGTACAGGGCCTGTTAGGCAAGGTCTTTGGTCATCATATCTTTTCTGTTGTAACACTGCAGGCCAGTTCAGACTGCTGTGGGGGTGACTTTGACTTGAATCCCAAATGGCACCCTATTCACCAGTGCCCATAGGGCTCCTGTCCAAAGTAGTCCACTTTGTAGCAAATAGGGTGCCATTTAGGACATACCCTGTATTCTGGATTGACGGCAATCCACTGGGATCAATTCCCTTGTTAAATTAGCAGGGACTGAAGTTAACCAACAGTGGAATTCTATTGAAATTCCTTGCGGGTCTTTTCAGTGGTCGTTTTAAAATAGAAGCTGTAGACAGAAATGAAAGTGCTTTGTCAATATACAGCACGGGATCCGACCAGGATAATGCCTAGTCACAGGCTGTCCTGCCTTGTCATAATCCAACCACCAGACTACATGACTCCCACCCTTGCTGGGACGGTGTCAGGATAGTTTAGTCACCACCAGTGTAGTGTAGGCTGCCGAAGCATAGGAAGTAGTAGTAAGGCTGCACTAACCAGTAAGATTCCCTTTTTCTGCTATTGAGAGTTAGCTATGCTTTATTTTTTTGGGGGGGGGTAAAAATTCTCTCTCTCTCTCTCTCTCTCTCTCTCTCTCTCTCTCTCTCTCTCTCTCTCCCCTTCTCACCCTCTCTCCCTTCCATTTCTCCTCTTTCCTTTTTTAAAATCTGAGTAAATATTCCAATGGGGCACTGTATGTTAGATCTCTGAGGTAGAGAACACACTGCCTGCCATTGTACGCAGGAAGCTTGCAAAACTGGGTCCTCTTGGCAGAGGAGCAAGACAAACTCTGCTCTGCAGCCTGTACAAACAGCTCGGTCCTGAAGAGACAAACTGATCGCTAGATACCTTACAGAGCAATTAAACGTTGATTCTGAAAAATAAACATTATTATAAGGCATTGTTGTTCTGGGAGAGGCCATGTTGTTCTAAGATCCCCGATTTCAACTCACAAAATGCATTTACAACTCTGGGTGGATGCTATTTATGCTGTGTACAGTCTCTGCAGGGTATGTCTGACAAACAATGTGTAAGCCAATCTGTGTGAGCTAGGGCCTGAAGAGGAAGTTCGTCCTTCTGTCTGGTTGACCTTCCACCCTCGGGTCAGTGATACTCTGCTGCTCTCCACTCCGAGAGGCTGGGGGGGGCGGACATCTGGACACCTCCCTCTCCTGCCCCTTTTTCTCTCTCTCTCCCTCCCCTCTAAACCTTCCCCTCCCACCAAGCAGAGATGATTATTTAATTACAGCATTTGGGGTGTGACGGGGTGACTCCCCGGCAGAACCTTATCCCCTCTCCCATCATTGTCTCCTCTCACTCTTGCATAACCCATTAGCCACAACATTTTATTTTTTCCTCTCTCTCTCTCTCTCTCTCTCATATTATTTTTTTCAGATTTTCGTAGTCAGTGGGGTAGGTGTGCACCAGCCACAGTCCAGTATGTGTGTGAATGTGTACGTGAATGTGTGTCTGTGTATGGGGCATTAACTCATTGGCAGCTCTGTGCTAGTCTATGGCTGTTGCTTTATGGGCTCTGTGTAACATCCAGAGAGCCACTGGGGTGCGTTAGGCTCTGGAAAATAGGAGTTGGCATCAACTTGCTGAATTCATGGTTGGTTGTGGTTCTAATTCATCTATCCAATATTTACTCTTGTCCCAGTTCGCGTTGGACAGATCTTTTTTTCTCTGGAATGCTCAAAGAACCCGATCGAAGAAAAATAAAAGTGAGAGGTAAAATTGTGACGATATTTTAATGTTCATAAGGTCATAAGCAGGGCGGATTCTTCCAGGCACCCCCTCCCCTGTGTTTAAGAGTTTCACAAATGTCACCTTGGCATAACAACACTGAGACCCTGTACGACGGGGTAAGTACCATCACAGCCATTACAATAATGGCACGGTGTAATCTAAAGATCATGTGTTTCTGATAAGGCTGTTGTTTTAAGTTTCTCAAATTTTGCTGTCAAACTATTGAGTTGTTTTGACATGTGCTGTTATTGCAGACGTGCTGAGCAGAAACCAACAAATCACCACATTTTCGGTGTTTTCAGTGTTTTAAATCTGCTAAATTATGTGGAAAGAAAGACTGTGCTGGGCCAAGAAAAACAGGGCCCATTTTGGCCAGAGGAGCTGAGCTTTCCTTTCACTTCACATCCTGGTTCAACATAACCTTTCTTGCTTGTACAGGAGAGCAAAAGGCCGATCTTCAAGCACAGCCACAGGCAGGATAGTTAACCCTCTATGAAACTCATAGTGCTATTTTAATTCTCCATTTCATTCTTGCTTATTTTTCTCTTTCTTTCAATGATGAGATGAAAATGACTTCAGTGTAGTGGAAAGAAACGATACAAGCTCCAATAGTCCCACTCAGTGTAAACATAATAAGCAGTATCCACAACTGTGTATAGATGATCATTTTCCAAGGCATGTTTTCCCTTTCCAATACTGTAACTCTCCATCCAAATAGGAACACTCTATATAAACAGGTCTGATGTGTAGATTGATTGATATCATCTATATAAATAAGATTGACAGATGGATTCATTGGATTGATTCAAGCTGAGGTTAGAGTGGGCTCTGGCTGGGAACACTTGCAGTAGAGCTTGTTTTGTTGAGGTTTCTGGCGGTGTACATTTCTAGTTTTTCTTACTCTGAATTATTCTCATGTATCGTGCTTCATTGCCATCTCCTAACCCATCCTCATGGAGAGCAACACTGGACTCCCTAGTCAATGAAACAGTTTCTCACCTGTGCAGACCCAAAACAAACATGTTGCAATGGGAAGGGACCAAAACACATTCCCAAGAATGTGTGAGAGAGTTTCACCAGATGTTAATTAACCACAGCTTTGAAATATAGCATATTTCACTTTTAACGTCAAATAAATTCTGTGGAACACATGCTTCAAAAAACACAATTTACATGCACACACACACACACAGCACTTTCCTTCAGTGGCAAACTGTGGCTATTGGACCTAGGCCTTTAAATGGCATATATTATTATTATTATTATTACTCTGGGAAAAAATCTTCCAAAACGTTCCCCAAACTCAAAAATCAAGAAAACACAGAAAGCACTAATGTTACCAGCCACAACAACCACACTGCATACACAACCTATGGTAGCCACACCATCACTATCACACCAACAGCGACTATTAAAATCGTACCCAACCAGAAACCGTGGATTGATGGCAGCACCCACTCCAATTTGCTTACGCCCCAATAGGTCCACAGACGACGCAATCACACTGCACACTGCCCTAACCCATCTGGACAAGAGAAATACCTAACCCATCTGGACAACAGGAATACCTATGTAAGAATGCTGTTCATCGACTACAGCTCAGCATTTAACACCATAGTGCCCTCCAAATTCGTCATTAAACAAGACCCTGGGTCTCCAACCCGCCCTGTGCAACTGGGTCCTGGACTTTCTGACGGGCCGCCCCCAGGTGGTGAGGATGGGAAACAACATCTCCACCCCGCTGATCCTCAACACTGGGGCCCCACAAGGGTGAGTTCTTAGCCCTCTCCTGTACTTCCTGTTTACCAATGAGTGCGTGGCCATGCACGCCTCCAACTCAATCAGCAAGTTTGCAGATGACACTACAGTGGTAGGCTTGATTACCAACAACGACGAGACAGCCTACAGGGAGGAGGTGAGGGCCCTCGGAGTGTGGTGTCTGGAAAACAACCTCACACTCAACGTCAGAAAAACAAAAGAGATGATCGTGGACTTCAGGAAACAGCAGAGGGAGAACCCTCCGATCCACATCAATGGGACAGTAGTGGAGAAGGTGGAAAGTTTTAAGTTCCTCGACGTGCACATCACGGACAGACTGAAATCGTACACTCACACAGACAGTGTGGTGAAGTGATTCTCAGTGATTCTCTCGTTAACACAGGTGTGAGTGTTGACGAGGACAAGGCTGGAGATCACTCTGTCATGCTCATTGAGTTCAAATAACAGACTGGAAGCTTCAACAGGAGGCTGGTGCTTGGAATCATTGTTCTTCCTCTGTCAACCATGGTTACCTGCACTGAAACACGTGCCGCCATCATTGCTTTGCACAAAAAGGGCTTCACAGGCAAGGATATTGCTGCCAGTAAGATTGCACCTAAATCAATCATTTATCGGATCATCAATAACTTCAAGGAGAGCGGTTCAATTGTTGTGAAGAAGGCTTCAGGGCGCCCAAGAAAGTCCAGCAAGCGCCAGGACCATCTCCTAAAGTTGATTCAGCTGCAGGATCGGGGCACCACCAGTAGAGAGCTTGCTCAGGAATGGCAGCAGGCAGGTGTGAGTGCATCTGCACGCACAGTGAGGCAAAGACTTTTAGAGGATGGCCTGGTGCCATGAAGGGCAGCAAAGAAGCCACCTTTCTCCAGGAAAAACATCAAAACGGTAAAGGGATTGGACTGCTGAGGACTGGGGTAAAGTCATTTTCTCTGATGAATTCCCTTTCCTATTGTTTGGGGCATCCGGAAAAAAGCTTGTCCGGAGAAGACAAGGTGAGCGCTACCATCAGTCCTGTGTCGTGCCAACAGTAAAGCATCCTGAGACCATTCATGTGCGGGGTTGCTTCTCAGCCAAGGGAGTAGGCTCACTCACAATTTTGCCCAAGAACACAGCCATGAATAAAGAATGGTACCAACACATCCTCCGAGAGCAACTTCTCCCAATCATCCAGGAACAGTTTGGTGATGAACAATGCCTTATTCAGCATGATGGACCTCCTTGTCATAAGGCAAAAGTGATAACTAAGTGGCTCATGGAACAAAACATCAATATTTTGGGTCCATGGCCAGGAAACTCCCCAGACCTTAATCCCATTGAGAACTTGTGGTCAATCCTCAAGATGCGGGTGGACAAACAAAAACCCACAAATTCTGACAAACTCCAAGCATTGATTATGCAAGAATGGGCTGCCATCTGTCAGGATGTGGCCCAGAAGTTAATTGACTGCATGCCAGGGCGGATTGCAGAGGTCTTGAAAAAGAAGGGTCAACACTGTAAATATTGACTCTTTGCATCAACTTCATGTAATTGTCAGTAAAAAGTCTTTGACACTTGTGAAATGCTTGTAATTATACTTCAGTATTCCATAGTAACATCTGACAAAAAATATCTAAAGACACTGAAGCAGCAAACTTTGTGAAAATTAATATTTGTGTCACTCTCAAAACTTTTGGCCACAACTGTATATGACCAATTACATTTGATTTGATTTGAAATTTGATTTGATTTGACACTACCACCAAAAGTTACACATCAAAGGATGTGAGTTTGACAGGCTCATTATGCTGAAAGGACAGCAACCGTAGTAACAGTGCATTTTCACCAGACGCTGATTCAGAAGGAGAAGTTCCCGCCCCCATTCATTTTCAACGAGGTCACGTGGAGAAATGTGCCGGGGGTTGTGGGATGGTGAGTGGCGAGAAACCTGCTAGCGAAGTTGTATAAAATTAAACTCTGCCCTACTTTATGCAAATTTCTCTTGGCCACCGCTGCCTTTAACCCATCAGGTGAGGAGCAGTAACGTGTCAATTAGAATAACGCTCCAAAAAGCCAGACTCAGGAAGTCTCAGATAAAAGAAGAAAACAAGTTGACCCATTCTAACCTACTATACAGTGGGGAGAACAAGTATTTGATACACTGCCGATTTTGCAGGTTTTCCTATTTACAAAGCATGTAGAGGTCTGTAATTTTGTATCATAGGTACACTTCAACTGTGAGAGACGGAATCTAAAAAAAAATCCAGAAAATCACATTATGAATTTTAAGTAAATAATTAGCATTTTATTGCATGTCATAAGTATTTGATACATCAGGAAAGCAGAACTTAATATTTGGTACAGAAACCTTTGTTTGCAATTACAGAGATCATACATTTCCTGTAGTTCTTGACCAGGTTTGCACACACTGCAGCAGGGATTTTGGCCCACTCCTCCATACAGACCTTCTCCAGATCCTTCAGGTTTCGGGGCTGTCGCTGGGCATTACGGACTTTCAGCTCCCTCCAAAGATGTTCTATTGGGTTCAGGTCTGGAGACTGGCTAGGCCACTCCAGGACCTTGAGATGCTTCTTACGGAGCCACTCCTTAGTTGCACTGGCTGTGTGTTTCGGGTCGTTGTCATGCTGGAAGACCCAGCCACAACCCATCTTCAATGCTCTTACTGAGGGAAGGAGGTTGTTGGCCAAGATCTCGCAATACATGGCCCCATCCATCCTCCCCTCAATACGGTGCAGTCGTCGTGTCCCCTTTGCAGAAAAGCATCCCCAAAGAATGATGTTTCCACCTCCATGCTTCACGGTTGGGATGGTGTTCTTGGGGTTGTACTCATCCTTCTTCTTCCTCCAAAAAACGGCGAGTGGAGATTAGACCAAAAAGCTTAATTTTTGTCTCATCAGACCACATGACCTTCTCCAATTCCTCCTCTGGATCATCCAAATGCTCTCTAGCAAACTTCAGATGGGCCTGGACATGTACTGGCTTAAGCAGGGGGACACGTCTGGCACTGCAGTAATAATGTGTTACTGATGGTAGGCTTTGTTACTTTGGTCCCAGCTCTTTGCAGGTCATTCACTAGGTCCCCCGTGTGGTTCTGGGATTTTTGCTTACCGTTCTTGTGATAATTTTGACCCCACGGGGTGAGATCTTGCGTGGAGCCCCAGATCGAGGGAAATTATCAGTGGTCTTGTATGTCTTCCATTTCCTAATAATTGCTCCCACAGTTGATTTCTTCAAACCAAGCTGCTTACCTATTGCAGATTCAGTCTTCCCAGCCTGGTGCAGGTCTACAATTTTGTTTCTGGTGTCCTTTGACAGCTCTTTGGTCTTGGCCATAGTGGAGTTTGGAGTGTGACTGTTTGAGGTTGTGGACAGGTGTCTTTTATACTGATAACAAGTTCAAACAGGTAACGAATGGAGGACAGAGGAGCCTCTTAAAGAAGAAGTTACAGGTCTGTGAGAGCTAGAAATCTTGCTTGCTTGTAGGTGACCAAATACTTATTTTCCACCATGATTTGCAAATTAATTAAATTAATTAAAAATCCTACAATGTGATTTTCAGGATTTTTTTTCTCATTTTGTCTGTCATAGTTGAAGTGTACCTATGATGACAATTTACAGGCCTCTCTTATCTTTTTAAGTGGGAGAACTTGCACAATTGGTGGCTGACTAAATACGTTTTTTGCACCTCTGTATGGTGTATTTGCCACTATACAGGTTTGGTCTACCTGAAGCATCATCTTGACATGATGACAGAGGGTGAGACAGAGCAACAGAGGCAGCATTAATCTGATAAAGATGATTTCCGTTCATCACAAGAAGGTCACAAGGTACAGTGGACCTGGATGTGTACTTTGCCTGTGTGTCGGAGAAACTAGACTTGCTGTCTCTCAGACTAAACACAGGCCTGCCTGCCTCTGCTGCCTGTAAGCGTCTTTTCATTTGTGCTGGACTGTTCTTCACTGCAAAGTGAGTCAGGATAGACTCGATTCACCTTGAAAATCAGTTCTTGCTGAAACTGAACAGCAAGATCAGAGAGAAGTGAAGGCGTTAGAACAGAACTCCTTTGTTTTTGCTGAAGGAACACTACATAAGCAAATGTACTCTGTACACGCAGCCCTGTAGTTGATCAATCTATTGCAAGCTTTGGCGTCGACGATGGTCGCCTTGTTGCTAGCTCCCACCCAACTTCAGTCTTTTCTTTATTTTAGTGTTCTTTTTTAAAACTTTATTTGATCCGAAAGTTTCTAGTATTATTTCCTATGACCGACAAGCACTTTTGGACATCAGACCAGAGATTTACCCCCCAACAAATCTGACATTCTGGAGCGAGATCCTCCGAAGTGGTTCCAATCATCACGGGAGTCCTTTTTAAAAAAGATGCTGCCTGTCATGCCCTGATCTGGTTCATCTGTCTTGTGCTTGTATCCACCTCCCACCAGGTGTCTCCCATTTGTCCCCATTATCCCCTGTGTATTTATACCAGTGTTTTCTGTTTGTCTGTTGCCAGTTCGTCTTGTCCCGTCAAGTCTTACCAGTCTGTTTTCCTGTTTTCGAGTCTTTCTCATCACTGTTTTCTAGTCTTCCCGGTTCTGATCATTCTGCCTGCCCTGACTCTGAGCTTGCCTGCTGTTCTGTACCTCTTTGACTCTTCCCTGGACTACTGATCATTCTGTCTGCCCTGAACCTGAGCCTGCCTGCCGTTCTCTACCTCATTAACTCTGCCCTGGATTACTGACCTCTGCCTGCCCTTGACCTGCCCTGGCCTGTCCTCTTGTATAATACATATTATGAGAACTGTACTATCCACCTCCTGTGTCTGCACCTGGATCATATCCTGAGTCGTGATAGTACGAACTGGCCATGGCCGACCCAGCAGACTGGGACCAGCTCTGCAACACTGTCTCCTCACAGGGAGTCACCATTAGATGACATGAGGAGTTGCAACGGAACCTTATGGAAGGATTCCACACCATGGCAGAACGCCATGACCAAACATTCCACACATTACTGGAGCAATTCTGCTGGCTATCGATGAGGGAGCGTTACCCCCTCATCGTGGCAGGGAACATTCAGATGGATCCTGATAAGGTGAGAGCAGTGGTTGATTGGCCTCAACCCACGTCCAGAGTGCAGCTGCAATGTTTTCTGCGATTTCTACCTCCGCTTCATTCGAGACTACAGCACCCTGGCTTCCCCCCTCTCTCTGCGCCTCACCTCTCCCAAGGTTCCGTTCACATGGTCCACAGCTGCTGACCGGACTTTTTTGAATTTGAAACATCAGTTCACCATAGCCACAGCCCCATCCCCATCCATCCATCCGGACCCGTCCAGTCCCGTCAGTTCGTGGTAGAGGTTGACGCTTCTGACGTTGGAGTGGGGGCATTCATTCCTCTAAGCTAACCTGCCATTCTGGATCCCACCAAACTCTGTCCTTCCTCCGACAACGCTTTTGGAGGCCCACTATGGTTTCTGACGTCTCTGCATTCATCACCGCATGCAAGGTATGTGCTCAGAATAAGACTCAGCGGCAATCTCCAGCTGGCCTACTTCAACCACTCCCTGTTTCTCATTGCCCCTGATCCCATATATCCCTGGACGTTGTCACTGGTCTCCCTCTGTCTGATGGTAACACCACCATCCTTGGTGGATAGGTTTTCTAAAGCCACCCATTTCATCCCCCTCCCCAAGTTACCTTCAGCCAAGGAGACGGCCCAGCTCATGATGCAGCACACCTTCCGAATCCATGGACTTCCTGTCAATATAGTCTCCGATCGTGGTCCTCAGTTCTCGTCCCGATTCTGGAAGGCGTTCTGCACCCTCATTGGGTCGCCAGCCAGCCTGTCATCCGGGTTTCATCCTCAATCCAACGGCCAGTGAGAGCGTGCCAATCAGGACCTGGAGACAACTCTTCTGTGCCTCGTCTCGGCCAACCCCACCACCTGGAGCCAGCGACTTGTGTAGGTGTAGCACGCCCGGAACACCCTGCCTGCTAAGCCACTGGGCTATCTATCACCCTTCGAGTGCTCCATTGGTTATCAGCCCCCACTCTTCCCTGAGCAAGAGGAAGAGGTCAACATACCCTCGGTCCAAATGTTCATCCGCTGCTGTCGGCGTACCTGGAAGAGAGCTCCCCGCTATCTTCTCGGGCAGAGGGTATGGCAGTCTAAGATGGCGTTCTAGTCAGATTATGGAAAAGGGCAAACCACCCACCACTTCTTGGTATATTGCTTGCTAATGTACAGTTTCTGAACAATAAACTTTGCAAGTTCAGAATGCGGATTTCTACCATAGAAATAACGGAAACTGTAACGTAATCTGCCTCACAGACACTTGTTTATCGGGGAAGGTACTTGATCAGGCTTTACAACCTACGGGCTTCTCTGTACAGTACATTGCATGGACAGGGTAAAAGAGCTTTGCGGGAAAAACAAAGGTGGAGGAGCATGTTTTGTGATCAAGAACTCATGGTTTGATTGTAGGGAAGTTTCCCTGACCTGGAATGCCTCACGATCATATGCAGACCCCATTATCTCCCGAGAAAATTCACAGCTTCTTGTATCAATGCTGTGTATATACCCACCAGAAGCCAACACCACTCTGGCACTCAAGGAATTACAGGGAATTTAGAAAAAAAATTGGAAACAGCATATGCATTCATTTGACAAAGGAAATTTAAGGAAAATTTAAGGAGACATCTCTTGCCTCACTCGTAGGAATAATACATTGGATCACTGTTATTCGGCATTCTGAGATGGATGAAAAGCCCTCCTTCATCAACCCCCTCGGTAAATAAACCCATGCCTCCATTCTGCTCTTCCCCGCCTATAGGCAGAAATGAAAACAAGAAGCACCTGTGTTTAAGTCTGTTCAATGCTGGACTGACCAATCGGCAGAATGGAGCACTGTTTTGATCGCGCGGACTGGGATATGTTCTGGGCCTCTTCTGGGAATAACATCGACAAATATACTGACTCTGTCTCCAGGTTCATTGGGAAGTGCATAGAGGATGTTGTTCCTACAGTGACGATTAAAACATACCCAAACCAAAAACCATGGATAGATGGCAGCATTCATGCAAAATGTTAAACGTGAACAACCGCATTTATCCATAGCAAAGTGAAAACATGGACGAGATAAACAGACTGCCTATGACCTCCGCAAGTCAATCAAATAGGGAAAAAAGATCGTACAGGGACAAAGTGGAGTCGCAATTCAACAGCTTAGACACGAGACGCATGTGACAGGGACTTCTGACAATCACGGGGAAAACAATAAAGGGAAAATAAAGGGAGTTCAGACAATAAAGACAATAAAGGGAAAACCTGTAGCCAACGTGAGTAGAACTTTCAGGCTTGTTTAGCCTTACTGGGCTGATGGCCCCGAATGGCATCCCAAGCCTCTTAGAGCATGTGCAGACCAGCTGTCTGGAGTGTTTATAGCCATTTTCAAGCTCTCAGTATCTCAGTCTGTCATCCCCTCTTGCTTCATGATGGCCACCATTGTTCCTGTACTCAAGCAAGCCAAGGTAACTGAACTAAATGATTATTGCTCCATAGAACTCTCTTCTGTCATCATGAAGTGCTTTGAAAGGCTAGTCAAGGACCATGTCACCTCCAACATACCCGGCAGCCTTGACCCACTCTAAATTTGCATACAGCCCCAACAGTTCCATGGACAACACAATCACTGTTGCACTGCACACCACCATATCCCACCTAGACAAGAGGAATACCTATGTGAAAATACTGCTCATTGACTACGCTCAGATTTTAACACCATAGTACCCACCAAGCTCATCACTAAGCTCAGGAACTTGGGTCTAAACTCCTCCCTATGCAACTGGAACCTAGATTTCCTTACAGTGCGACCCCAGGTGGTGAGGGTAGGCAACAACACCTCCGCCATGCGCATCCTCAACACGGGGGCCCTCCAGGGGTGTATGCTCAGCCCCCTCCTGTACTCCCTGTTCACTAGTGACTACGACTCAAACTCAATCATCATGTTTGCTGATGACACAACAGTGGTAGGCCTGATTACCAACAACAACAAGACAGCCTATAGGGAGGAGATTAGAGCCATGGCGGAGTGGTGCCAGGAAAACCAGGATAACCTCTCACTCAAGGTCAACAAATAAAGGAGCTTATCCTGGACAGCAGGATACAGAAGAGGGAGCATGTCCCAAACCTCATCGACAGGGCTGCAGTGGATAGGGTCATAAGTTTCAAGTTCCTCTACATGCACATCACTGAGGAACTGAAAGGGTCTCGCCACACCGATATTATGGTGAACAAGGCGCAACAGCGCCTCTACAATCTCAGGCGGCTGAAGAAATTCGGCATGGACCTTAATACCGTTACAAACTTCTACAGATGCTCCATGGAGAGCATTCTGTCGGGCTGCAGCACCGCCTGGTAGGGCAACTGCTCCGCTATCAAGGACCTCACTCACCCAAGCCACAGACTGTTCACTTGGACAGTACAAGTGCATCAAAGCCAAGACCTGAGTTTACAAAACAGCTTCTATTATCAGCCTATCATTCTGTGGACAGACATTACTAGCCGTCTACCAGGTGATGCAAATAAAACAAACACACACACAAGCTATCACACACACACTCACTCACAGCCAATGTTGCTGTCCCATGTTATAGAGACATTGAACCACTGGTCACTTCCCGCTTCTCACTGTGTGTTTAAATACTGTATCCCTGACATAGCTTATTGTAATATTTCTACTACTGCACATTGTATTGTAGTTACACTGTTTATACACTTCGCATATTAATTTATATACTGGATTGTTGACATAGCTTATACTCTTATATCTACCAATTTGTAAGTCGCTCTGGATAAGAGCGTCTGCTAAATGACTTAAATGTAAATGTACTGTTGTATATCATTCTTAGTTTATTTTGCATAAATTCCCCTGGTGCACATATGTATAGATTGCATTTTGATACTTCTGCAGTGCTAATTGGGTTGTTAAATTGGATTCATCCCAGCGTTCTTTGATTTCTTGCATTTTATTTTGTATTTTTCTTTACATTAAATTTTTTTAAACATTTGACTTCATTGTTAAGCGCTAGTAACATAAGCATTTCGCTTGCATTGCTGTAACACCTGCTAAACTGTGTATGTGACCAATAAACGTTGATATGATATATAGCCCCTTTTCTATTTCAGGGGGTCTCAAAGGTTTGCTCATTCATTTTTTGCATTTCCATAAGGTTCTGTTCTTGCCTCTAGAGCTAATTGGACGTCAAATCCTTTAGGCATGTCCAATGTGCCCTGGCACTCTCCATTTGTCCTTGCATGGGTGATTGAGTGAGTGAGTGAGCAAGTGAGTGAGTGAGGAAAAGAGCGTGACTGGTTGATTGATTGTTTATTTTATATTGCTTTAGTTTATCAATACATTTGTATTGCTTTGAGTGTTTCATTTATTTTCAAATGTTAATTGTATATTCTTGACAAAATCCTTCGTTTTGTTACATAGAGATGTGCCTTTTTTGTCGCGTTCGTTATACGAAGGAGAACAAGGTGCAGCGTGGTATGCGTACATTCTTCTTTAATTAATAGTGGTCCTTCTGTAGCTCAGTTGGTAGAGCATGGCGCTTGTAACGCCAGGGTAGTGGGTTCGATCCCCGGGACCACCCATACGTAGAATGTATGCACACATGACTGTAAGTCGCTTTGGATAAAAGCGTCTGCTAAATGGCATATATTATATTATTAATAGAACGAACACTGAACAAACTAACAAGATAACAAAATGAACCGTGAAGCTATATGAATAGTGCAGACAGGCAACTAAACATAGAATAAGATCCCACAAACACCAAAGGGAAATGGCTACCTAAATAGGATCCCCAATCAGAGACAACGACAAAACAGCTGCCTCTGATTGGGAATCATATCAGGCCACCATAAACATACAAATCACCTAGACCTACAAAATCCTAGACATACAAAAACCCTAGACAATACAAACCCCTAGACAATACAAAACCCCTAGACAATACAAAACCCCTAGACAATACAAAAACTAGCGTAGCCACCCTAGTCACTCCCTGACCTAACCAAAATATAAAGAAAACAGAGATATCTCACGTCAGGGGGTGACATTTTTGCAACTCACAGAATAAATTAACTTAGTTCATACTGTATTTCATCTAATCCTTTTTCTATTTATTGCATGGAAACGATCATGTGTAAAAAAAGTTCAAATAACCTTAGCGAAATTAGCTAATTATCAAGGTCAAGTTTTAGTTTAAAAAATACTTTTTAATTCTTAGAAGTCTAAGCTGCTGGGGGGGGTTCTAAGCTGACATATGGAATTGTTTGAAGATGGTCATACTATGGATCATATAGTTGTTTGATTTAGAATGTTAGGATCCCTTTAGGTATAAAATAAAAAAATATTCAATATAATATTGAATTTGGCCTTTACACTATAGCCCAAAGAAACACATTGAATAACACATTCATAAATGGCAAAAAAAAATGTAGTCACAAGAAAAAAGGTTTTTAAGTGTTTGTCCTATAAGAAAGCTAAGGGAAATATATATATTTTACCCTTTTTTGGGTAGGCACAAAACTACCTTCATACTTTCATAATTTTTTTCAACCGCTATCGGTGTCCGGTGACACTTGTGAGGGTCGTAGAACAAAACAAAATGGAGACTACAATCGTGTGGAAAGAGTCCCCCGCTACATAGAGTGGTCATAATAGTTTGTTGGTCAAACCATTCGGACGCTACAGACGTTTTCGTGAGGAGACAGGTTTTTGGAATGTCTCATGGTCTGATAAACACCGCTCTGTCACCTTTCACCGGTGCGCCTATAGGAAGGAAGGAGCAGAATGGAGTCGGGATCTGATTTGCCATTGGGGCGGTGGGGGGAGGGGCTTGTAGCCACCCCAGAAGGTAGAGTAGGCTACTGATGTCACAATAATCATACGAACCCACAACAAAAACTACTGAAGAGACAACGAAGGGATACTTTAAACATTAGCTGTCAGAGCAGCTTACAGATCATTGCACCTGTACATAGCCCATCTGTAAATAGCCCACCCAACTACCTCATCCCCATATTGTTTTTTTCTTTTTTTTTCTCCCTTGCACCCCAGTATCTCTACTTGCACATTCATCTTCTGCACATCTATCACTCCAGTATTTAATTCCTAAATTGTAATTATTTCGCCACCTTGGCCTATTTATTGCCTTTACCTCCCTAATCTTACTTCATTTGCACACACTGTATATAGACTTTTCTATTGTGTTATTGACTGTACGTTTGTTTATTCCTTGTGTAACTCTGTGTTGTTTGTGTCACACTGCTTTGCTTTATCTTGGCCAGGCCACAGTTGTAAATGAGAACTTGTTCTCAACTGGCCTACCTGATTAAATAAAGGTGAAATAAAAAAAATTTAAAAAAATAAACATACATCTGGGTCTAAGGAGATGTACTAGGTAGTGTTTGACATGATATTTGAGTTTAGGACCTGTACAGGATGCAATTTAGGAAACGTTGCATTTTTACAATGTTGGGTCTCGCAGGGTTAACCCTGTGAGCGCGTGTGTGTGCACGCGATTGTTCATACGTCGGTGGATGTTTGTGTGTGTGCGCGCGTGTCTGCATAAGTGTGTGTATCTGCGTGCGCATGTGTATGTGTGTGTATGTGTATATCTGTCTCTGCCTGTATGTGTGTGTATGTGTATATCTGTCTCTGCCTGTATGTGTGTGTATGTGTATACCTGTCTCTGCCTGTATGTGTGTGTATGTGTATATCTGTCTCTGCCTGTATGTGTGTGTATGTGTGTGTGTATGTGTATATCTGTCTCTGCCTGTATGTGTGTGTATGTGTGTGTGTGTATGTGTATATCTGTCTCTGCCTGTATGTGTGTATATGTGTGTGTGTATGTGTATATCTGTCTCTGCCTGTATGTGTGTGTATGTGTGTGTGTATGTGTATATCTGTCTCTGCCTGTATGTGTGTGTATGTGTGTGCGTATGTGTATATCTGTCTCTGCTTGTATGTGTGTGTATGTATGTGTGTGTATGTGTATATCTGTCTCTGTGTGTATGTGTATATCTGTCTCTGCCTGTATGTGTGTGTATGTGTGTGTGTATGTGTATATCTGTCTCTGCCTGTATGTGTGTGTGTATGTGTATATCTGTCTCTGCCTGTATGTGTGTGTGTGTGTGTGTGTGTGTGTGTGTGTGTGTGTGTGTGTGTGTGTGTGTGTGTGTGTGTGTGTGTGTGTGTGTGTGTGTGTGTGTGTGTGTGTATATCTGTCTCTGCCTGTATGTGTGTGTATGTGTGTGTGTATGTGTATATCTGTCTCTGTGTGTATGTGTGTGTATGTGTGTGTGTATGTGTATATCTGTCTCTGCCTGTATGTGTGTGTATGTGTGTGTGTATGTGTATATCTGTCTCTGCCTGTATGTGTGTGTATGTGTGTGTGTATGTGTATATCTGTCTCTGCCTGTACGTGTGTGTATGTGTGTGTGTATGTGTATATCTGTCTCTGCCTGTATGTGTGTATATGTGTGTGTGTATGTGTATATCTGTTTCTGCCTGTATGTGTGTGTATGTGTATATCTGTCTCTGCCTGTATGTGTGTGTATGTGTGTGTGTATGTGTATATCTGTCTCTGCCTGTATGTGTGTGTATGTGTGTGTATGTGTATATCTGTCTCTGCCTGTATGTGTGTGTATGTGTGTGTATGTGTATATCTGTCTCTGCCTGTATGTGTGTGTATGTGTATATCTGTCTCTGCCTGTATGTGTGTGTATGTGTGTGTGTATGTGTATATCTGTCTCTGCCTGTATGTGTGTGTATGTGTATATCTGTCTCTGCCTGTATGTGTGTGTATGTGTGTGTGTATGTGTATATCTGTCTCTGCCTGTATGTGTGTATATGTGTGTGTGTATGTGTATATCTGTCTCTGCCTGTATGTGTGTATATGTGTGTGTGTATGTGTATATCTGTCTCTGCCTGTATGTGTGTGTATGTGTGTGTGTATGTGTATATCTGTCTCTGCCTGTATGTGTGTGTATGTGTGTGTGTATGTGTATATCTGTCTCTGCCTGTATGTGTGTATATGTGTGTGTGTATGTGTATATCTGTCTCTGCCTGTATGTGTGTATATGTGTGTGTGTATGTGTATAT
This sequence comes from Oncorhynchus keta, assembly GCF_023373465.1. Taxonomy (NCBI): domain Eukaryota; kingdom Metazoa; phylum Chordata; class Actinopteri; order Salmoniformes; family Salmonidae; genus Oncorhynchus; species Oncorhynchus keta. The sequence continues at coordinate 1,219,713 of NC_068432.1, read as the reverse complement.
CTGTCTCTGCCTGTATGTGTGTGTATGTGTGTGTGTATATCTGTCTCTGCCTGTATGTGTGTGTATGTGTGTGTGTATGTGTATATCTGTCTCTGCCTGTATGTGTGTGTATGTGTGTGTGTATGTGTATATCTGTCTCTGCCTGTATGTGTGTGTATGTGTGTGTGTATATCTGTCTCTGCCTGTATGTGTGTGTATGTGTATATCTGTCTCTGCCTGTATGTGTGTGTATGTGTATATCTGTCTCTGCCTGTATGTGTGTGTGTGTATGTGTGTGTGTATGTGTATATCTGTCTCTGCCTGTATGTGTGTGTATGTGTGTGTGTATGTGTATATCTGTCTCTGCCTGTATGTGTGTATATGTGTGTGTATGTGTGTGTGTATGTGTATATCTGTCTCTGCCTGTATGTGTGTGTATGTGTGTGTGTATGTGTATATCTGTCTCTGCCTGTATGTGTGTATATGTGTGTGTGTATGTGTATATCTGTCTCTGCCTGTATGTGTGTGTATGTGTATATCTGTCTCTGCCTGTATGTGTGTGTATGTGTATATCTGTCTCTGCCTGTATGTGTGTGTATGTGTGTGTGTATGTGTATATCTGTCTCTGCCTGTATGTGTGTGTATGTGTATATCTGTCTCTGCCTGTATGTGTGTGTGTGTGAAGCGTCACACATAACTCTTCCTAATGGACAGTCCTGCTCCGGCACCCAGCTCCCTCCACTCCGGCCGCACCATTCATTAGGGCTAATTTGACGTGTTTACAGCCCTTCTTCCTCATATCACACACTTAAGGGGATTGATTTGGACTCAAATCGAAACACCTTCGGCTGCATGCCTGCCCGCACTGAGAGCCCTACTTACACTCAAGGACCAGGTAAGTTATGCATGAGTGGAAACTTCAGCCGTGTCTAATAGATGGTGTGTGAGTGTGCTTCTAAGTGAGTGTGTGAGCGTCCAATGTCTGAGGAAAGAAAAAATAGTGAAAGATAAAATATGGTGTTGGTAAAACTATTAGAGAAATAAGAATTTCAGAACTCTGGACCTCACAAACTTTCTTTGGAGCATATATTTTTCTGTCTTAAGGACTAAAAAGGAAGGACTGATTCCAATAGCATTTCTGAAAGTAGTATTGTTGAATGGTGTATGAATTTATATGATCTTGATTTAAAAAAGCCCCTATCATTCCCAACACTGCCTACTGTCCCTGCCCAGCTGGGCCCAGTGTAACTAGAGCAGGAGGCCCTTCACAGTGCCAGAGAAATCCACACAGGCAGGGGGAGTCAGGTCAGGTCCCCCAACAACCCCCCCCCCCCTTACCCCAGCCCTCCACAACCCTGCTGCTCCAGAAGTCTAACTGGGAGACAAAGCTCGCAGCAATTACAAGCCAGACCTTTCCCAGCATCAAGGTCAACATCCCTCTGTCTTCCCTTAATATCCTACTCACTCTCTCCCAGGCCTGGGGCTCGGTCACTTCCTTTCGGAGGGAGGGAGAGAGAGAGAGAGAGAGAGAGAGAGAGAGAGAGAGAGAGAGGGAGGGAGGGAGGGAGGGAGGAGGGAGGGAGAGAGGGAGAGAGAGAGAGAGAGAGAGAGAGAGAGAGAGAGAGAGAGAGAGAGAGAGAGAGAGAGAGAGAGAGAGAGAGAGAGAGAGAGAGAGAGAGAGAGAGAATGATTCAGTTCCATGTGATGCTTCTACATCAGCATTGATTGCTGTTTAGGATTTTAGGCTGGGTTTCTGTATAGCACTTTGTGTCCTCGGCTGGTGTAAAAAGGACTTTATAAAAACATTTGATTCATTGATTGTAGTGGGAACATACATTGACTTTGGAAAGTATTCAGACCCCTTGACTTTTTCCACATTTTGTTAGGTCACAGCCTTATTCTAAAATTGATTTTTTTTAAATCCCCCATCAACCTACACACAATACCCTGTAATGAGTATTCATACCCTTAACTCAGTACTTTATTGAAGCACCTTTGGCAGTGATTGCAGCCTCGAGTCTTCTTGGGTATGACCTACAAGCTTGGCACAACTGTATTTAGGGAGTTTCTCCCATTCTTCTCTGCAGATCCTCTCAAGCTCTGTCAGGATGGATGTGGAGTGTTCCTGCACAGCTATTTTCAGGTCTCTCCAGAGATGTTTGATCAGGTTCAAGTCCGGGCTCTGGCTGGGCCACTCAAAGGACATTCTGCCACCTCTGTGTTGTCTTGGCTGTGTGCTTAGGGCCGTTGTCCTGTTGGAAGGTGAACTTTCACTCCAGTGTGAGGTCCTGAGCACTCTGGAGCAGGTTTTCATCAATAATCTCTCTGTACTTTACTCAGTTAATCTTTGCCTTGATCCTGACTAGTCTCCCAGTCCCTGCCGCTGAAAAACATCCCCACAGTATGATGTTGCCACCACCATGCTTTACCATAGGGATGGTGCCAAGTTTCCTCCAGACGTGACGCTGGGCATTCAGAACAAAGAGTTCAATCTTGGTTTCATCAGACCAGAGAATCTTGTTTGTCATGGTCTGAGAGTCTTTAGGTGCCTTTTGGTAAACTCCAAATGGGCTGTCATGTGCCTTTTACTGAGGAGTGGCTTCTGTCTGGCCACTCTACCATAAAGGGCTAATTGGTGGAGGGTTGCAAAGATGTCCTTCTGGAAGGTTCTCCCATCTCCACAGAGGGACTCTAGAGCTCTGTCAGAGTGACTATCAGGTTCTTGGTCACCTCCCAGACCAAGAACCTTCTCCCATGATTGCTCAGTTTGGCTGGGCGCCAGCTCTAGGAAGAGTCTTGGTGGTTCCAAACTTATTTCATTTAAGAATGATGGAGGCCACAGTGTTCTTGGGGACCTTCAATGCTGCAGGAATTTTTTAGTAACCTTCCCCAGATTTGTGCCTGGACACAATCCTGTCTCTGAGCTCTATGGACAATTTCTTCGACCTCATGGCTTTTCTTTTGCTCTGACATGCACTGTCAACTGTGGGACCTTACATAGACAGTGCCTTTACAAATCATGTCTAATCAATTGAATTTACCACAGGTGGCCTCCATTCATGTTGCAGAAACATCTCAAGGATGATCAATGGAAACAGGGGGTCTGAATACTTATGAAAAAAATGTTGAAACATTTCTAAAAAACAGTTTTTGTTTTGTCATTTTGGGGTATTGTTTGTAGATTGCTGACGATTTAAAAAAAATCTAATCAATGTTAGAATAATGCTGTAACGTAACAAAATGTGGAAAAATTCAAGGGTCTGCATACTTTCCGAAGGCAGTGTGTAGTGGAGCTATTTCCTCATCATTACATGAACCTCAGCCTGATTTAGCAAGCCACACACATATGCACACACAAACAAAGCATGCACTCTCATGCACCCACCCACACACACGCACAAATGCACGCTCATACACACACACACACACACACACATGCACACACACACATATGTACAGTGCCTTGCGAAAGTATTCGGCCCCCTTGAACTTTGCGACCTTTTGCCACATTTCAGGCTTGAAACACAAAGATATAAAACTGTATTTTTTGGTGAAGAATCAACAACAAGTGGGACACAATCATGAAGTGGAACGACATTTATTGGATATTTCAAACTTTTTTAACAAATCAAAAACTGAAAAATTGGGCGTGCAAAATTATTCAGCCCTCTTCAGTTTTAATAATTTGTAGCGCCACCTTTTGCTGCGATTACAGCTGTAAGTCGCTTGGGGTATGTCTCTATCAGTTTTGCACATCGAGAGACTGAAATTTTTTCCCATTCCTCCTTGCAAAACAGCTCGAGCTCAGTGAGGTTGGATGGAGAGCATTTGTGAACAGCAGTTTTCAGTTCTTTCCACAGATTCTCGATTGGATTCAGGTCTGGACTTTGACTTGGCCATTCTAACACCTGGATATGTTTATTTTTGAACCATTCCATTGTAGATTTTGCTTTATGTTTTGGATCATTGTCTTGTTGGAAGACAAATCTCCGTCCCAGTCTCAGGTCTTTTGCAGACTCCATCAGGTTTTCTTCCAGAAAGGTCCTGTATTTGGCTCCATCCATCTTCCCATCAATTTTAACCATCTTCCCTGTCCCTGCTGAAGAAAAGCAGGCCCAAACCATGATGCTGCCACCACCATGTTTGACAGTGGGGATGGTGTGTTCAGGGTGATGAGCTGTGTTGCTTTTACGCCAAACATAACGTTTTGCATTGTTAACAAAAAGTTCAATTTTGGTTTCATCTGACCAGAGCACCTTCTTCGACATGTTTGGTGTGTCTCCCAGGTGGCTTGTGGCAAACTTTAAATGACACTTTTTATGGATATCTTTAAGAAATGGCTTTCTTCTTGCCACTCTTCCATAAAGGCCAGATTTGTGCAATATACGACTGATTGTTGTCCTATGGACAGAGTCTCCCACCTCAGCTGTAGATCTCTGCAGTTCATCCAGAGTGATCATGGGCCTCTTGGCTGCATCTCTGATCAGTCTTCTCATTGTATGAGCTGAAAGTTTAGAGGGACGGCCAGGTCTTGGTAGATTTGCAGTGGTCTGATACTCCTTCCATTCCAATATTATCGCTTGCACAGTGCTCCTTGGGATGTTCAAAGCTTGGGAAATATTTTTGTATCCAAATCCGGCTTTAAACTTCTTCACAACAGTATCTCGGACCTGCCTGGTGTGTTCCTTGTTCTTCATGATGCTCTCTGCGCTTTTAACGGACCTCTGAGACTATCACAGTGCAGGTGCATTTATACGGAGACTTGATTACACACAGGTGGATTGTATTTATCATCATTAGTCATTTAGGTCAACATTGGATCATTCAGAGATCCTCACTGAACTTCTGGAGAGAGTTTGCTGCACTGAAAGTAAAGGGGCTGAATAATTTTGCACGCCCAATTTTTCAGTTTTTGATTTGTTAAAAAAGTTTGAAATATCCAATAAATGTCGTTCCACTTCATGATTGTGTCCCACTTGTTGTTGATTCTTCACCAAAAAATAGTTTTATATCTTTATGTTTGAAGCCTGAAATGTGGCAAAAGGTCGCAAAGTTCAAGGGGGCCGAATACTTTCGCAAGGCACTGTATGCACACACATGCATGCTTGTACGCACACACACACACACACACACACACACACACACACACACACACACACACACACACACACACACACACACACACACACACACACACACACACACACACACACACACACACACACACACAAACAGCCAGAGAGCAACACATGTTTGCAACAACATCACACTGTGCTTTTTATTTATTTTCATCTAAACTTTCTCAACCAATGAACTGTTAAATCAAGCCAAAGTACAGAGTTGAACAGAGTTGGGGGGCACAGGCAGTCTTTTCAACATTCTGATGTATGCTACAGCGCTCAGTCTCAATTTCTATAATTGACAAGTGTGCCATAATTCACCTCTCCCAGCCCCTGTAGCTGTGCACACACACTCTGACTTCCAGCAAGTGTGTTTTTCTAAGGGGGGGGGATTATTTGAAGGAAGTACGAACTACTGCCTTAGTGCATATTTCAAATGTATGAATCTTGGAATCCCCAAGCGTTCCGATATGATTACTCCAAGAGGAATGAAAAAAAAGGAACTGAGATTCTCATATGGAAGTTATTATGTATTTTGTGCAGTGGGGAACAGTCAAGGCCTTCTACGCCTTCAGAGACGGCCCAAGGATTTATAAAATAATTGCTGTATTTTTTTAATATAAATGATTTTTTCAATAATATTTAAACGATATTCTGATTATGTTATTTTTATCAATGGCATTCTGATTTCATCTCTTCAGTTTGTGTTGGAAAGGAAAGGGTTAAAACTGAGAAAAACATGTCCAATAAGGATTTTTTCTTTGAGGGTCTCTGGGGAGATAAATCTAGCTACATAGCTCACCATTGTCGAGGCACTCAGAAGCTCGATAGAAAGCCATTCAACTGTATTAGAGCAGACTTTTGGAGTGACAGTGGAATCAACCAATCATATTTTGACTTGTAATGGTTGGGACCATTTAAAAAAAAAAAAAATGTATGCAAACCTCTACCTTTTCAAAGGCAGATGGGTAAACTGCACAATAGCGAGCAATAGTTTTCCCACATACTAAGCTAGCTAGTATATGGTTCTTTAAAATCATGCTGTGTGTGACTGCTGTCTTTCTATCAACCCATGTGTTTTAGTCAAAGTGTGCTCTCCTACATGGAGTGCACAGGTACTACAGCCCGTTTTGACCAGAAGCGGGGCCTCAGCTTGACAATGCTTTACTCCAAAAGATTGGTCGATTCATGGGCGTAGGCGTGAACTTATTCAAGTAAAGTAAATACATTTTGAAAATCGATAGCTTGAGACTATAAGGTTTTATCTGCATTTTTGTCAAAGTTGAGTTATTGACATACCCTTGTTCTGTTAAATGTTCTCTACCTATATACCGTAGTACTCCAATTCATGTTGTTCAAAAGAATACAAGATAAATCAAATGGCTGACATCATTTCAAACCAATGAGGGTTCAGAACTTTACAGCCTATTATCTCAGAATAATATTTTTTGCAGATAGAACCTTTAAAGTCCCAAGCTCTTGAAATGTGACAAAAAATATACGGTACCATTCAAAAGTTTGGACACACTTACTTATTCAAGGGTTTTTCTTTATTTGACTATTTCTACATTGTAGAATAATAGTGAAAACATCAAAACTATGAAATAGCACATACGGAATCATATAGTAACCAAAAAAGTTTGAAACAAATCAAAATATATAAGTAGCCACCCTTGGCATTCTACAATGTAGAAAACAGTCAAAATAAAACAATTCAAGGGTTTGAGTACGTGTGTCCAACCTTTTGACTGGTACTCTAGCTGGCTACAGCAAGCCACTGTGTGTAGTCTAGGAGCAGCTAGCTAGCTAGCTAGCTAGCTAGACAACTTTACATACTGTATAGCTAAGTGGAAAATCATCAGCTAGCTGACTTCATATTAGCTTGTTATCTTGATGTAGGCATATTAATGATTGTAAATTAAAAACACATTCTCAAATGCAAAGGATTTGCTGCTCCAGCTGTAAGAAAAGGGAAGTAGTAGGTGTACTAGTTGGATAGGGCAGGTAAGGGTTGTATGTGTACTTATGTTAGCAAATGTTGTATACAACAGTACTAGTTGGATAGGGCATATCATTTTGTGGAAGGACATAATACAATTCAAAAGGCACTCGCACATCTGAGCAATCTTTTTTGTAGGTCCATGGCAACAGTTGAACAAGATGAAGGAAAAAGGAAACCGCGACACTGCTCTTGATAGTATCACTGATATTTATTTAGCTTACATATCGGCCTCACGGCCCTCGTCAGAGCTTTTGTGACATTATGAAAATGTTCTCCAATTCATGGAAAGGAAAACTATGACAACAGACAGAGAGGTAATAGCAACATAATAGTCAGGGCTGTCTAATTGTAATATAATGAAGCTTGCTTCTTTGTGACGTTATCTGTCCTCAGATATGGAGAGATGCGAAAGCCTGTCTGCAGATGAAGAATTCCCAATGACTGTCCCAAGAGACTGCTGGCACATCCTTGTGTGCCAAGGGTGGTATGTGTACTTACAGTTGAAGTCGGAAGTTTACATACACTTAGGTTGGAGTCATTAAAACTCATTTTTAAACCACTCCACAAATGTCTTGTTATTAACAAACTATAGTTTTGGCAAGTCGGTTAGGACATCTACTGTGTGCATAACGCAAGTAATTTTTCCAATGATTGTCTACAGACAGATTAGTTCACTTATAATTCACTGTATCACAAAGTATTCGGTCATATTTCCGGTCACCTTGCCCTGATTAAAAGCAGTGGTTCGCACTTTCAGTTTCACGCGAATGCTGCCATCAATCCACGGTTTCTGGTTTGGGAATGTTTTAATCATTGCTATGGGAACGACATCTTCAACGCACGTTCTAACGAACTCGCACACCGAATCAGCGTATTCGTCAATGTTGTTGTCTGACGCAATACGAAACATATCCCAGTCCACGTTGATGGAAGCAGTCTTGGAGTGTGGAATCAGATTGGACGGACCAGCGTTGAACAGACCTCAGCGTGGGAGCTTCTTGTTTTAGTTTCTGTCTGTAGGCAGGGATCAGCAAAATGGAGTTGTGGTCAGCTTTTCCGAAAGGAGGGCGGGGCAGGGCCTTATATGCGTCGCGGAAGTTAGAATAGCAGTGATCCAAGGTTTTGCCAGCCCTGGTTGCGCAATCGATATGCTGATACAATTTAGGGAGTCTTGTTTTCAGATTAGCCTTGTTAAAATTCCCAGCTACAATGCAGCCTCAGGATGTATGGATTCCAGTTTGCAAAGAGTCAAATAAAGTTCGTTCAGAGCCATCGATGTGTCTGCTTGGGGGGGGATATATACGGCTGTGATTATAATCGAAGAGAATTCCCTTGGTAGATAATGCGGTCGACATTTGATTGTGAGGAATTCTAAATCAGGTGAACAGAAGGACTTGAGTTCCTGTATGCTTTTGTGACCACACCACGTCTCATTAGCCATAAGGCATACGCCCCCGCCCCTCTTCTTACCAGAAAGATGTTTGTTTCTGTCGGCGCGATGCGTGGAGAAACCATCTGGCTGCACCGACTCCGATAGCGTCTCTCCAGTGAGCCATGTTTCCGTGAAGCAAAGAACGTTACAGTCTCTGATGTCCCTCTGGAATGCTACCCTTGCTCGGATTTCATCAACCTTGTTGTCATGAGACTGGACATTGGCGAGAAGTATACTTTCTCCCCTCTCTCTCCAGATGAAATCTCACGTCTTGTGACGGCCGGCCGCCCAACAACCTGCCCGCTTGACCCTATCCCCTCCTCTCTTCTCCAGACCATTTCCGGAGACCTTCTCCCTTACCTCACCTCGCTCATCAACTCATCCCTGACCGCTGGCTACGTCCCTTCCGTCTTCAAGAGAGCGAGAGTTGCACCCTTCTGAAAAAAACCTACACTCGATCCCTCCGATGTCAACAACTACAGACCAGTATCCCTTCTTTCTTTTCTCTCCAAAACTCTTGAACGTGCCGTCCTTGGCCAGCTCTCCGCTATCTCTCTCAGAATGACCTTCTTGATCCAAATCAGTCAGGTTTCAAGACTAGTCATTCAACTGAGACTGCTCTTTTTCTGTATTACGGAGGCGCTCCGCACCGCTAAAGCTAACTCTCTCTCCTCTGCTCTCATCCTTCTAGACCTATCGGCTGCCTTCGATACTGTGAACCATCAGATCCTCCTCTCCACCCTCTCCGAGTTGGGCATCTCCGGCGCGGCCCACGGTTGGATTGCGTCCTACCTGACAGGTCGCTCCTACCAGGTGGTGTGGCGAGAATCTGTCTCCTCACCACGCGCTCTCACCACTGGTGTCCCCCAGGGCTCTGTTCTAGGCCCTCTCCTATTCTCGCTATACACCAAGTCACTTGGCTCTGTCATAACCTCACATGGTCTCTCCTATCATTGCTATGCAGACGACACACAATTAATCTTCTTCTTTCCCCCTTCTGATGACCAGGTGGCGAATCGCATCTCTGCATGTCTGGCAGACATATCAGTGTGGATGACGGATCACCACCTCAAGCTGAACCTCGGCAAGACGGAGCTGCTCTTCCTCCCGGGAAGGACTGCCCGTTCCATGATCTCGCCATCACGGTTGACAACTCCATTGTGTCCTCCTCCCAGAGCGCTAAGAACCTTGGCGTGATCCTGGACAACACCCTGTCGTTCTCGACTAACATCAAGGCGGTGGCCCGTTCCTGTAGGTTCATGCTCTACAACATCCGCAGAGTACGACCCTGCCTCACACAGGAAGTGGCGCAGGTCCTAATCCAGGCACTTGTCATCTCCCGTCTGGACTACTGCAACTCGCTGTTGGCTGGGCTCCCTGCCTGTGCCATTAAACCCCTACAACTCATCCAGAACGCCGCAGCCCGTCTGGTGTTCAACCTTCCCAAGTTCTCTCACGTCACCCCGCTCCTCCGCTCTCTCCACTGGCTTCCAGTTGAGGCTCGCATCCGCTACAAGACCATGGTGCTTGCCTACGGAGCTGTGAGGGGAACGGCACCTCAGTACCTCCAGGCTCTGATCAGGCCCTACACCCAAACAAGGGCACTGCGTTCATCCACCTCTGGCCTGCTCGCCTCCCTACCACTGAGGAAGTACAGTTCCCGCTCAGCCCAGTCAAAACTGTTCGCTGCTCTGGCCCCCAATGGTGGAACAAACTCCCTCACGACGCCAGGACAGCGGAGTCAATCACCACCTTCCGGAGACACCTGAAACCCCACCTCTTTAAGGAATACCTAGGATAGGATAAGTAATCCTTCTCACCCCCCTTTTAAGATTTAGATGCACTATTGTAAAGTGACTGTTCCACTGGATGTCATAAGGTGAATGCACCAATTTGTAATTCGCTCTGGATAAGAGCATCTGCTAAATGACTTAAATGTAAATGTAATGTAAATGGAGTGGTGCACGATGAGCCCGTCTCCGGAGTCTGACCAGAAGACCGCTACGTTTCCCTCTTTTACGAAGTCGTTTTTGGGTCGCCGGCTGGGATCCATTCCATTGTCCTGGGTGAAAGGCAGAACACAGGATCCGCTTCGCGAAAGTCATATTCCCGGTCGTACTGATGGTGAGTTGACGCTGCTCTTATATTCAGTAGTTCTTCTCGACTGTATGTAATGAAACCGAAGATGACCTGGGGTACTAATGTAAGAAATAACATGTAAAAAACAAAAAACTGCATAGTTTCCTAGGAACGCGGCGAGGCGGCCATCTCTGTCGGCGCCGTAACATGCCTGTTACGCAAATGCAGTAAGAAGCAAAGGTAAGTTGCTAGCTAGCATTAAACTTATCTTAGAAAAAACAATCAATCAATCATAATCACTAGTTATCACATGTTTGATGATATTACTAGTTTACCTAGCGTGTCCTGCGTTGAATATAATCGATGCGGTGGGCAATCATGAAAAAGGACTGTCATTGCTCCAATGTGTGCCGAACCATAAACATCAATGCCTTTATTAAAATCAATGCACAAAAGTATATATTTTTAAACCTGCATATTTAGCTAAAAGAAAGGTTAGCAGGCATTATTAACCAGGTGAAATTGTGTCACTTCACTTGCGTTCATTGCACGCAGAGTCAGGGTATATGCTAAAGTTTGGGCCGCCTGGCTCATTGCGAACTAATTTGCCAGAATTTTACGTATGACATAACATTGAAGGTTGTGCATTGTAACAGCAATATTTAGACTTAGGGATGCCATCCGTTAGATAAAATATGGAACGGTTCCGTATTTCACTGAAAGAATAAATGTTTTGTTTTTTAAATGATCGTTTCCGGATTCGACCATATTAATGACCTACGGTTCGTATTTCTGTGTACTATTATGATATAATTAAGTCTATGATTTGATAGAGCAGTCTGACTGAGCGATGGTAGGCACCGGCAGGCTTGTAAGCATGAATTCAAACAGCACTTTTGTGCGTTTAGCCAGCAGCTCTTCACAATGCTCCAAGTATTGCGCTGTTTATGACGAGATTAGGCTGGTGTAACTGATGTGAAATGGCTAGCTAGTTAGCGGGGTGCGCACTAATAGTGTTTCAAATGTCACTCGCTCTGAGACTTGGAGTAGTTGTTCCCCTTGCACCTCATGGGTAACGCTGCTTCGAGGGTGGCTGTTGTCGATGTGTTCCTGGTTCGAGCCCAGGTAGCAGCGAGGGGAGGTACAGAAGCTCTACTGTCACACTGGCAATACTAAAATGCCTGTAAGAACATCCAATAGTCAAAGGTATATGAAATACAAATCGTATAGAGAGAAATAGTTATATAATTCCTATAATAACTACAACCTAAAACTTCTTACCTGGTAATATTGAAGACTCATGTTCAAAGGAACCACCAGCTTTCATATGTTCTCATGCAAACAAGGAACTTAAACATTAGCTTTCTTACATGGCACATATTGCACTTTTACTTTCTTCTCCAACACTTTGTTTTTGCATTATTTAAACCAAATTGAACATTTTTCATTATTTATTTGAGGCTAAATTGATTTTATTGATGTATTATATTAAGTTAAAATAAGTGTTCATTCAGTATTGTTGTAATAGTCATTATTACAAATAAATAAATAAAAAGCGGCCGATTAATCGCTATCGGCTTTTTTGGTCCTCAATAATCTGTATTGATGTTGAAAAATCATAATCGGTCAACCTACCTGAAGGTACCACGTTCATCTGTACAAACAATAGTATGCATGTATAAACACCATGGGACCACTCAGCAATCATATCGCTCAGGAAGGGGACACGTTCTGTCTCCAAGAGATGAACATACTTTGATGCGAAAAGTGTAAATCAATCCCAGAACAACAGCAAAGGACCTTGTGAAGATGCTGGAGGAAACAGGTACAAAAGTATCTATATCCACAGTCAAACGAGTCCTATATCGAAAGGCCGCTCAGCAAGGAAGAAGCCAATGCTCCACAACCGCCATAAAAATGCCAGACTACGGTTTGCAACAGCACATGGGGACAACGATTGCAATTTTTGGGGAAATGTCCTCTGGTCTGATGAAACAAAAATGGAACTGTTTGGCCATAATGACCAACGTTATGTTTGGAGGAAGAAGGGGAGGCTTGCAAGCCGAAGAACACCATCCCAAACGTGCAGCACGGGCGTGGCAGCATCCCAGCGTCTTTTTGCGAAGATGCTTCAGCGTGTGGGCGGAAGTTTCCGGTCACAACTTGTAGACTTGTTTACGTGCTGCTGCAATGCATTTTGTTGCTAACCTTACTTTGCTACCTGACAACTTTGCGGTTTTTACTTTTTAATTACTGTTTATACAGTATATTGTTTTTCCCTCCCTCAACTTTTTTTTCTCATTCAACTTTTTCACTCCGGACGCTTTATCTGGACGTGGTTCGTCAGGACCTCCGACCAGTCGAAGCTAAGTAGTAACATTAACATGATAACTTCCAATTGCAGTAGCTGTTGTCATAATATACAGGAGAACGATCACCTTACGGCGAGGATAGCTGTACTGCAAGCCCAGCTTCAGACGCAATCGTTAGGCAAGGGTAATTTAAGTGTTGGAAAGGATTAAATAGTTTTTGTGCCTCCAGTAAGTACAGATAGTAATATAAATCCCCTCGCACAGTCCCGCAGCCGGACAACTTTCTCATGGCTTCTGGAGGAAATGCTGTAGAAATGCTCAACCGGTGTCGCTCATTCAGCAGACAAACTTTTAACCGGTTCTCCCCATTAAGCAGCGAGTTGGAGTCAGAGATTGAGCCTTATATGGTCTCTACTCTACTCCCGATACGGGGTCTGAGACGGTGAAGCCTCCCACCATTAACTCTGACAAATTGAAAACCCTTGTCATTGTCGAAACCATTACCTGCAGAAATAGACTTAAAACTAATAATCCTGACGTTAACTTCTTCGAGATAGGGGCGCTCTTTTAATTTTGGATAAAAACGTTCCCGTTTTAAACAAGATATTTTGTCACGAAAAGATGCTCGACTATGCATGTAATTGACAGCTTTGGAAAGAAAAACTCTGACGTTTCCAAAACTGCAAAGATATTGTAACGGCGTTCTTCGTTTGTGGAAAGAGAGTCGGACCGAAATGCAGCATAGTGGTTACTCATGACTTTAATAGAAAACGTGACACATGAAATAACTATACAAAATACAAAACAACAAACGGAACGTGAAACTTAATTACAGCCTATCTGGTGAAACTACACAGAGACAGGAACAATCACCCACGAAATACAACGAAACCAGGCTACCTAAATACGGTTCCCAATCATTGACAACGAGAATCACCTGACTCTGATTGAGAACCGCCTCAGGCAGCCAAGCCCATAAAACACCCCTACTCAGCCGCAATCCCAATAACTACAAAACCCCAATACGAAATATAACAAAATAAACCCATGTCACACCCTGGCCTGACCAAATAATTAACGAAAACACAAAATACTAAGACCAAGGCATGACAGAACCTCCCCCCTAAGGTGCGGACTCCCGGACGCACCTCAAAACCATAGGGAGGGTCCGGGTGGGCGTCTGTCCAACGTGGCGGTTCCGGCTCGGGACGTGGACCCCACTCCATTAATGTCCTAGTTCCTCCCCTTCGCGTCCTGGGATAATCCACCCTCGCCGCCGACCATGGCCTAATAGTCCTCACCCAGAACCCCAGAGAACTGAGGAGCAGCTCGTGACTGAGGGGCATCTCGGGACTGAGGGACAGCTCGGGACTGAGGGCAGCTCGGGACTGAGGGGCAGCTCGGGACTGAGGGGCAGCTCGGGACTGAGGCAACTCGGGACTGAGGGGAAGCTCGGGACTGAGGGGAAGCTCGGGGCTGAGGGGCAGCTCGGGACTGAGGGGCAGCTCGGGACTGAGGGGCAGCTCGGGACTGAGGGGCAGCTCGGGACTGAGGGGCACCTCGAGACTGAGGGGCAGCTCGAGACTGAGGGGCAGCCCGGAACTGAGGGGGAAGCCCAGTACTGAGAGAAAGCCCAGTACTGAGAGGAAGCCCAGTACTGAGAGGAAGCCCAGTACTGAGATGAAGCTCAGGCAGGTAGTAGGCTCCGGTAGATCCTGGCTGGCTGGCGGATCTGGAAGATTCTGGTTGACTAGCAGATCTGGAAGAGACTGGTTGACTGGCAGATCTGGAAGAGACGGGTTGACTGGCAGATCTGGAAGAGACTGGTTGACTGGCAGATCTGGAAGAGACTGGTTGACTGGCAGATCTGGAAGAGACTGGTTGACTGGCAGATCTGGAAGAATCTGGTTGACTGGCAGATCTAGAAGATCATGGCTGACTGGCGGATCTAGCTGCTCTATGCAGACTGACAGCTCTGGCTGCTTCGAACAGACTGACAGCTTTGACTGCTCCATGCAGACTGACAGCTCTGACTGCTCCATGCAGGCTGGCAGCACCTTGCAGACTGGCAGCTCCTTGCAGACTAGCAGCTCCTTGCAGACTGGCAGTTCTGGCTGTTTTATGCAGACTGACAGCACCTTGCAGACTGACAGCTCCTTGCAGATCTTTGCAGACTGACAGCTCTGGCTGCGTCATGCAGACTGACAGCTCTGACTGCTCCATGCAGGCTGACAGCACCCTGCAGACTGGCAGCTCTTTGCAGACTGACAGCTCTGGCTGCTTCATGCAGACTGACAGTACCTTGCAGACTGACAGCTCCCTGCAGACTAGCAGTTCAGGCTGCTCCGAACAGGCAGGGAGGCTCCAGTAGCGCTGTAGAGGAGGAAGGTTCTGATAGCGCTGAACAGGCGGGAGACTCCGACAGCGCAGGAGGGAAGGAAGGCTCTGGCTGTGCTGAACAGGCGAGGCGCACAGAAGGCCTGGTGCGTGGTGCTGGAACTGGTGCTACAGGATCGAGGACACGCACAGGAAGCCTGGTGCGGGGAGCTGCTACCGGAGGACTGGTGTGTGGAGGTGGCTCTGGATAGACCGGACCGTGCAGGCGCACTGTGTCTCTCCCAAGTGGTCATTCTCTCTTTCTCCCCTCACCCATCTGTCTATCGCCTCCTTTGAATTCCATGCTGTCACAGTTACCAGCCCTTTCAAGCTTAACATCCTTATCATTTATCGCCCTCCAGGTTCCCTCGGAGAGTTCATCAATGAGCTTGATACCTTGATAAGCTCCTTTCCTGAGGACGGCTCACCTCTCACAGTGCTGGGCGACTTTAACCTCCCCACGTCTACCTTTGACTCATTCCTCTCTGCCTCCTTCTTTCCACTCCTCTCCTCTTTTGACCTCACCCTCTCACCTTCCCCCTACTCACAAGGCAGGCAATACGCTCGACCTCATCTTTACTAGATGCTGTTCTTCCACTAACCTCATTGCAACTCCTCTCCAAGTCTCCGACCACTACCTTGTATCCTTTTCCCTCTCGCTCTCATCTAACACCTCCCACACGGCCCCTACTCGGATGGTATCGCGCCGTCCCAACCTTCGCTCTCTCTCCCCGCTACTCTCTCTCCTCTTCCATCCTATCATCCCTTCCCTCTGCTCATACCTTCTCCAACCTATCTCCTGATTCTGCCTCCTCAACCCTCCTCTCCTCCCTTTCTGCATCCTTTGACTCTCTATGTCCCCTATCCTCCAGGCCGGCGCGGTCCTCCCCTCCCGCCCCGTGGCTCGACGACTCATTGCGAGCTCACAGAACAGGGCTCCGGGCAGCTGAGCGGAAATGGAGGAAAACTCGCCTCCCTGCGGACCTGGCATCCTTTCACTCCCTCCTCTCTACATTTTCCTCCTCTGTCTCTGCTGCTAAAGCCATTTTCTACCACTCTAAATTCCAAGCATCTGCCTCTAACCCTAGGAAGCTCTTTGCCACCTTCTCCTCACTCCTGAATCCTCCTCCCCCCCCTCCTCCTCTCTGCAGATGACTTCGTCAACCATTTTGAAAAGAAGGTCGACGACATCCGATCCTCGTTTGCTAAGTCAAACGGCACCGCTGGTTCTGCTCACACTGCCCTACCCTGTGCTCTGACCTCTTTCTCCCCTCTCTCTCCAGATGAAATCTCGCGTCTTGTGACGGCCGGCCGCCCAACAACCTGCCCGCTTGACCCTATCCCCTCCTCTCTTCTCCAGACCATTTCCAGAGACCTTCTCCCCTACCTCACCTCGCTCATCAACTCATCCCTGACCGCTGGCTACGTCCCTTCCGTCCTCAAGAGAGCGAGAGTTGCACCCCTTCTGAAAAACCTACACTCAATCCCTCCGATGTCAACAACTACAGACCAGTATCCCTTCTTTCTTTTCTCTCCAAAACTCTTGAACGTGCCGTCCTTGGCCAGCTCTCCCGCTATCTCTCTCTGAATGACCTTCTTGATCCAAATCAGTCAGGTTTCAAGACTAGTCATTCAACTGAGACTGCTCTTCTCTGTATCACGGAGGCGCTCCGCACTGCTAAAGCTAACTCTCTCTCCTCTGCTCTCATCCTTCTAGACCTATCGGCTGCCTTCGATACTGTGAACCATTAGATCCTCCTCTCCACCCTCTCCGAGTTGGGCAGCTCCGGCGCGGCCCACGCTTGGATTGCGTCCTACCTGACAGGTCGCTCCTACCAGGTGGCGGGCGAGAATCTGTCTCCTCACCACGCGCTCTCACCACTGGTGTCCCCCAGGGCTCTGTTCTAGGCCCTCTCCTATTCTCGCTATACACCAAGTCACTTGGCTCTGTCATAACCTCACATGGTCTCTCCTATCATTGCTATGCAGACGACACACAATTAATCTTCTCCTTTCCCACTTCTTATGACCAGGTGGCGAATCGCATCTCTGCATGTCTGGCAGACATATCAGTGTGGATGACGGATCACCACCTCAAGCTGAACCTCGGCAAGACGGAGCTGCTCTTCCTCCCGGGGAAGGACTGCCCGTTCCATGATCTCGCCATCACGGTTGACAACTCCATTGTGTCCTCCTCCCAGAGCGCTAAGAACCTTGGCGTGATCCTGGACAACACCCTGTCGTTCTCAACTAACATCAAGGCGGTGGCCCGTTCCTGTAGGTTCATGCTCTACAACATCCGCAGAGTACGACCCTGCCTCACACAGGAAGCGGCGCAGGTCCTAATCCAGGCACTTGTCATCTCCCGTCTGGACTACTGCAACTCGCTGTTGGCTGGGCTCCTGCCTGTGCCATTAAACCCCTACAACTCATCCAGAACGCCGCAGCCCGTCTGGTGTTCAACCTTCCCAAGTTCTCTCACGTCACCCCGCTCCTCCGCTCTCTCCACTGGCTTCCATTTGAAGCTTGCATCTGCTACAAGACCATGGTGCTTGCCTACGGAGCTGTGAGGGGAACAGCACCTCAGTACCTCCAGGCTCTGATCAGGCCCTACACCCAAACAAGGGCACTGCGTTCATCCACCTCTGGCCTGCTCGCCTCCCTACCACTGAGGAAGTACAGTTCCCGCTCAGCCCAGTCAAAACTGTTCGCTGCTCTGGCCCCCCAATGGTGGAACAAACTCCCTCACGACGCCAGGACAGCGGAGTCAATCACCACCTTCCGGAGACACCTGAAACCCCACCTCTTTAAGGAATACCTAGGATAGGATAAGTAATCCTTCTCACCCCCCCCTTTAAGATTTAGATGCACTATTGTAAAGTGACTATTCTACTGGATGTCATAAGGTGAATGCACCAATTTGTAAGTCGCTCTGGATAAGAGCGTCTGCTAAATGACTTAAATGTAAATGTAAATGTAAAATTTAAATGCACTGGAGCTCTTGAGCACCGAGCCTGCCCAAGCTTACCTGGCTCGATGCCCACTCTAGCCCGGCCAATACGAAGGACTGGTATGAACCGCACCGGGCTATGCACCGCACTGGAAACACTGTGCGCTCCATAGCATAACACGGTGCCTGCCCGGTCTCTCTAGCCAACCGGTAAGCACAGGGAGTTTGCGCAGGTCTCCTACCTGGCATAGCCATACTCCCATTAAGCCCCCAATAATTTTTGGGGCTGCTTTTCGGGCTTCCAACTGCGTCGCCGTGCTGCCTCCTCATACCAGCGCCTCTCCGCTTTAGCCGCCTCTATTTCTTCCTTGGGACGGCGATATTCTCCAGGCTGAGCCCAGGGTCCTTTTCCATCCAGTTCCTCCTCCCATGTCCAATTCTCCAAGTGGTGCAGCCTCTCCACTGCAACTGCTCTTCACGATTAACAGGGAGAGTAGGCTCAGGTCTGACTCCTGACTCAGCCACTCTCTCTCTGAGCCCCTCCCCCAATAAATATTTGGGGTTACTTTGGGTTTTCGCTCTGCGCCGCTGTGTCTTTCTTTTTGACTCCATTCGCCTATAGCCCTCTTCGCATTGCTCCAGCGAATCCCAGGCGGGCTCTTGCACTCTCTCTCTGGGTCGGCCGCCCACCTGTCTATTTCTTCCCACGTCGTATACTCCATGCCTCTGCTGTCCATAACGTCCTCCTTCGCTGTTCAAGCTGTCGCTGCCTGTTAACACGCTGCTCGGTCCGTGTGTGGTGGGTGATTCTGTAACTGTGTTCTTCATTTGTGGAAAGAGAGTCGGACCGAAATGCAGCGTAGTGGTTACTCATGACTTTAATAGAAAAAGTGACACATGAAATAACTATACAAAATACAAAACAACAAACGGAACGTGAAACCTAATTACAACCTATCTGGTGAAACTACACAGAGACAGGAACAATCACCCACGAAATTCAACGAAACCAGGTTACCTAAATACGGTTCCCAATCAGAGACAACGAGAATCACCTGACTCTGATTGAGAAACGCCCTCAGGCAGCCAAGCCCATACAACACCCCTACTCAGCCGCAATCCCAATAATACAAAAACCCCAATACGAAATACAACAACATAAACCCATGTCACTTTAATTATTTGGCCTGACCAAATAATTAAAGAAAACACAAAATACTAAGACCAAGGCGTGACAGATATTATCTGTGAGTGCCCCAGAACTAATGCTACAGGCGAAACCAAGATGTTTCAGTTTCATACAGGAAATGCCCCAGATTCTGAAGGCGCTGTGTTCCAATGTCTCCTTATATGGCTGTGAATGCGCCAGGAATGAGCCTGCCCTTTGTGTCATTTCTCCAAGGTGTCTGCAGCATTGTGACGTATTTGTAGGCATATCATTGGAAGATTGACCATAAGAGACTACATTTACCAGGTGTCCTGTGTCGAAATTATTGCGTAATCTTTAGGTCCATGCACGTTCCATTTCTTCAGAAGAGAAAGTCAACTGCCACGATGGATTTATCGTCGATAGATATGTGAAAAACACCTTGAGGATTGAGGTTTGCCATATATCCTTATGTACATATTCCTTATCCCCTTACACTGTGTATAAGACAGTAGTTTTGGAATTGTTAGTTAGATTACTTGTTGGTTATCACTGCCGGAACTAGAAGCACAAGCATTTCGCTACACTCGCATTAACATCTGCTAACCATGTGTATGTGACAAATAAAATTTGATTTGATAATTTGATTTGAATTTGGTTAATTTGGAAAAAGTTTGCGTTTTAATGACTTAATTTTCGTTTTTTTCTTACCCAAACGTGATGAAGAAAACGGAGCGATTTGTCAACACAAATCATCTTTTTGTAAAAACTGAACATTTGCTATCTAACTGAGTCTCCTGATTGAAAACATCTGAAGTTCTTCAAAGGTAAATGATTTTATTTGAATGTTTTTCTGGTTTTTGTGAAAATGTTGCATGCTGAATGTCAGGCACAATCCTATGCTAGGCTATCAATACTGTTAGACAAATGCTTGTTTTGCTATGGTTGAGAAGCATATTTTTGAAAATCTGAGATGACAGTGTGGTTAACAAAAGGCTAAGCTTGAGAGCAAATAGATTTATTTCATTTCATTTGCAATTTTCATGAATAGTTAACGTTGCGTTATGCTAATGATGCGGATAGATTTACACAATCCTGGACACAAGCTAAGCGTGACGCAGAAAACGGAGCGATTTGTCCTAAACAAATCATCTTTCAGGAAAAACTGAACATTTGCTATCTAACTGAGAGTCTCCTCATTGAAAACATCCGAAGTTCTTCAAATGTAAATGATTTTATTTGAATGCTTTTCTGGTTTTTGTGAAAATGGTGCCTGCTGAATGCTAACGCTAAATGCTACGCTAAATGCTACGCTAGCTATCAATACTGTTACACAAATGCTTGTTTTGCTATGGTTGAGAAGCATATTTTGAGAATCTGAGATGACAGTGTTGTTAACAAAAATCTAAGCTTGAGCTAGCATATTGATTTAATTTAATTTGCGATTTTCATGAATAGTTAACGTTGTGTTATGGTAGTGAGCTTGAGGCTGTATTCACGATCCCGGATCCGGGATGGCTCGTCGCAACAGGTTAAGGCTAATCTGAAGATGGTGCTGGCTAAGGCTAAAACTGGCGAGTGTAGAGAGTATAGGGATATAGTTATCCATGTTGACACCAACGATGTTAGGATGAAACAGTCAGAGGTCACCAAGCGCAACATATCTTCAGCGTGTAAATCAGCGAGAAAGATATGTTAGCCAGCCTGCCAGCTTAGTGGAGTCTGCCACTAGCACAGTTAGTGTAGTCAGCGGAGGACAGCAGTCAATCCCCACCTTCCGGAGACACCTGAAACCCCACCTCTTTAAGGAATACCTAGGATAGGATTGGGCAAAAGATTTAGAACTATTGGTGGCTGTTTCCACTGGATGTCATAAGGTGAATGCACCAATTTGTAAGTCGCTCTGGATAAAGCGTCTGCTAAATGACTTAAATGTAATGTAAATTCAGCTGATCCCCATTGAGACTTGTAATTTCAACCTAGGTTGGCAAAACTAAAATGGAGGTGTCTTTAGAATTCCAGTGATAAAGACCTCCTCCATTCTCAAAAAGGGCTCACATCTCAAAATAGGGCTACTTAATGTTAGATCCCTCACTTCCAAGGTAGTTGAACTAATCTAGTCAAGGAACTAATCACTGATCATAATCTTGATGTGATTGGCCTGACTGAAACATGGCTTAAGCCCGATGAATTTACTGTGTTAAATGAGGCCTCACCTCCTGGTTACACTAGTGACCATATCCCCCGCGCATCCCGCAAAGGCGGAGGTGTTGCTAACATTTATGATAACAAATTTCAATTTACAAAAAAAAAGTATTTTTTCGTCTTTTGAGCTTCTCGTCATGAAATCTGTGCAGCCTACTCAATCGCTTTTTATAGCTACTGTTCACGGGCCTCCTGGGCTATAGATAGAGTTCCTCACTGAATTCCCTGAATTCCTATCGGACCTTGTAGTCATAGCATAATATTCACATTTTTGGTGACTTTAATATTCACATGGAAAAGTCCACAGACCCACTCCAAAAGGCTTTCGGAGCCATCATCAACTCAGTGGGTTTTGTCCAACATGTCTCCGAACCTACTCACTGCCACAGTCATACTCTGGGCCTAGTTTTGTTCCATGGAATAAATGTTGTGGATCTTACTGTTTTTCCTCATAATCCTGGACTATTGGACCACCATTTTATTACGTTTGCAATCGCAACAAATAATCTGCTCAGACCCCAACCAAGGATCATCAAATTTAGTGCTATAAATTCTCAGACAACCCAAAGATTCCTTGATGCCCTTCCAGACTCCCTCTGCCTACCCAAGGACGTCAGAGGACAAAAGTCAGTAAACCACCTAACTGAGTAGCTCAATTTAACCTTGCGCAATACCCTAGATGCAGTCGCACCCATAAAAACTAAAAACATATGTCACAAGAAACTAGCTCCTTGGTATACAGAAAATATCCAAGCTCTGAAGCAAGCTTACAGAAAATTGGAATGGAAATGGTGCCACACCAAACTGGAAGTCTTCTGACTAGCTTGGAAAGACAGCACCGTGCAGTATCGAAGAGTCCTCACTGCTGCTCGATCATCCTATTTTTCCAACTTAATTGAGGAAAATAAGAACAACCCAAAATGTATTTTTGATACTGTCGCAAAGCTAACTAAAAAGCAGCATTCCCAAGAGAGGATGGCTTTCACTTCAGCAGTAATACATTCCTGAAGTTCTTTGAGGAAAATATCATGATCATTAGAAAGCAAATTACGGACTCCTCTTTAAATCTGCGTATTCCTCCAAAGCTCAGTTGTACTGAGTCTGCACAACTCTGCCAGGACACAGGATCAAGGGAGACACTCAAGTGTTTTAGTACTATATCTGTTGACAATTATGAAAATAATCATGGCCTCTAAACCTTCAAGCAGCATACTAGACCCTATTCCAACTAAACTACTGAAACAGCTGCTTCCTGTGCTTGGCCCTCCTATGTTGAACATAATAAACGGCTCTCTGTCCACCGGATGTGTACCAAACTCACTAAAAGTGGCAGTAATAAAGCCTCTCTTGAAAAAGCCAAACCTTGACCCAGAAAATATAAAAAACTATCGGCCTATATCGAATCTCCCATTCCTCTCAAAAATGTTAGAAAAAGCTGTTGCACAGCAACTCACTGCCTTCCTGAAGACAAACAATGTATGCCAAATGCTTCAGTCTGGTTTTAGACCCCATCATAGCACTGAGACTGCACTTGTGAAGGTGGTAAATGAACTTTTAATGGCGTCAGACCAAGGCTCTGCATCTGTCATCGTGCTCCTAGACCTTACATTTTACATTTACATTTAAGTCATTTAGCAGACGCTCTTATCCAGAGCGACTTACAAATTGGTGCATTCACCTTATGACATCCAGTGGAACAGTCACTTTACAATAGTGCATCTAAATCTTAAAAGGGGGGTGAGAAGGATTACTTATCCTATCCTAGGTATTCCTTAAAGAGGTGGGGTTTCAGGTGTCTCCGGAAGGTGGTGATTGACTCCGCTGTCCTGGCGTCGTGAGGGAGTTTGTTCCACCATTGGGGGCCAGAGCAGCGAACAGTTTTGACTGGGCTGAGCGGGAACTGTACTTCCTCAGTGGTAGGGAGGCGAGCAGGCCAGAGGTGGATGAACGCAGTGCCCTTGTTTGGGTGTAGGGCCTGATCAGAGCCTGGAGGTACTGAGGTGCCGTTCCCCTCACAGCTCCGTAGGCAAGCACCATGGTCTTGTAGCGGATGCGAGCTTCAACTGGAAGCCAGTGGAGAGAGCGGAGGAGCGGGGTGACGTGAGAGAACTTGGGAAGGTTGAACACCAGACGGGCTGCGGCATTCTGGATGAGTTGTAGGGGTTTAATGGCACAGGCAGGGAGCCCAGCCAACAGCGAGTTGCAGTAATCCAGACGGGAGATGACAAGTGCCTGGATTAGGACCTGCGCCGTTTCCTGTGTGAGGCAGGGTCGTACTCTGCGGATGTTGTAGAGCATGAACCTACAGGAACGGGCCACCGCCTTGATGTTAGTTGAGAACGACAGGGTGTTGTCCAGGATCACGCCAAGGTTCTTAGCGCTCTGGGAGGAGGACACAATGGAGTTGTCAACCGTGATGGCGAGATCATGGAACGGGCAGTCCTTCCCCGGGAGGAAGAGCAGCTCCATCTTGCCGAGGTTCAGCTTGAGGTGGTGATCCGTCATCCACACTGATATGTCTGCCAGACATGCAGAGATGCGATTCGCCACCTGGTCATCAGAAGGGGGAAAGGAGAAGATTAATTGTGTGTCGTCTGCATAGCAATGATAGGAGAGACCATGTGAGGTTATGACAGAGCCAAGTGACTTGGTGTATAGCGAGAATAGGAGAGGGCCTAGAACAGAGCCCTGGGGGACACCAGTGGTGAGAGCGCGTGGTGAGGAGACAGATTCTCGCCACGCCACCTGGTAGGAGCGACCTGTCAGGTAGGACGCAATCCAAGCGTGGGCCGCGCCGGAGATGCCCAACTCGGAGAGGGTGGAGAGGAGGATCTGATGGTTCACAGTATCGAAGGCAGCCGATAGGTCTAGAAGGATGAGAGCAGAGGAGAGAGAGTTAGCTTTAGCGGTGCGGAGCGCCTCCGTGATACAGAGAAGAGCAGTCTCAGTTGAATGACTAGTCTTGAAACCTGACTGATTTGGATCAAGAAGGTCATTCTGAGAGAGATAGCGGGAGAGCTGGCCAAGGACGGCACGTTCAAGAGTTTTGGAGAGAAAAGAAAGAAGGGATACTGGTCTGTAGTTGTTGACATCGGAGGGATCGAGTGTAGGTTTTTTCAGAAGGGTGCAACTCTCGCTCTCTTGAAGACGGAAGGGACGTAGCCAGCGGTCAGGGATGAGTTGATGAGCGAGGTGAGGTAAGGGAGAAGGTCTCCGGAAATGGTCTGGAGAAGAGAGGAGGGGATAGGGTCAAGCGGGCAGGTTGTTGGGCGGCCGGCCGTCACAAGACGCGAGATTTCATCTGGAGAGAGAGGGGAGAAAGAGGTCAGAGCACAGGGTAGGGCAGTGTGAGCAGAACCAGCGGTGTCGTTTGACATAGCAAACAAGGATCGGATGTCGTCGACCTTCTTTTCAAAATGGTTGACGAAGTCATCTGCAGAAAGGGAGGAGGGGGGAGGGGGAGGAGGATTCAGGAGGGAGGAGAAGGTGGCAAAGAGCTTCCTAGGGTTAGAGGCAGAAGCTTGGAATTTAGAGTGGTAGAAAGTGGCTTTAGCAGCAGAGACAGAAGAGGAAAATGTAGAGAGGAGGGAGCGAAAGGATGCCAGGTCCGCAGGGAGGCGAGTTTTCCTCCATTTCCGCTCGGCTGCCCGTAGCCCTGTTCTGTGAGCTCGCAATGAGTCGTCGAGCCACGGAGCGGGAGGGAGGACCGAGCCGGCCTGGAGGATAGGGGGCATAGAGAGTCAAAGGATGCAGAAAGGGAGGAGAGGAGGGTTGAGGAGGCAGAATCAGGAGATAGGTTGGAGAAGGTTTGAGCAGAGGGAAGAGATGATAGGATGGAAGAGGAGAGAGTAGCGGGGGAGAGAGAGCGAAGGTTGGGACGGCGCGATACCATCCGAGTAGGGGCAGTGTGGGAAGTGTTGGATGAGAGCGAGAGGGAAAAGGATACAAGGTAGTGGTCGGAGACTTGGAGGGAGTTGCAATGAGGTTAGTGGAAGAACAGCATCTAGTAAAGATGAGGTCGAGCGTATTGCCTGCCTTGTGAGTAGGGGGAAGGTGAGAGGGTGAGGTCAAAAGAGGAGAGGAGTGGAAAGAAGGAGGCAGAGAGGAATGAGTCAAAGGTAGACGTGGGGAGGTTAAAGTCGCCCAGAACTGTGAGAGGTGAGCCGTCCTCAGGAAAGGGGCTTATCAAGGCATCAAGCTCATTGATGAACTCTCCGAGGGAACCTGGAGGGCGATAAATGATAAGGATGTTAAGCTTGAAAGGGCTGGTAACTGTGACAGCATGGAATTCAAAGGAGGCGATAGACAGATGGGTAAGGGGAGAAAGAGAGAATGACCACTTGGGAGAGATGAGGATCCCGGTGCCACCACCCC
The DNA here is from genome assembly GCF_023373465.1 of Oncorhynchus keta. Classification (NCBI taxonomy): domain Eukaryota; kingdom Metazoa; phylum Chordata; class Actinopteri; order Salmoniformes; family Salmonidae; genus Oncorhynchus; species Oncorhynchus keta. The sequence goes on along the minus strand of NC_068432.1, from coordinate 1,193,737 downwards.
GCTGACCATAAGCTCTCGGGGTGTGCGAGAACACGTGGGCGGACGAAGAGAGAGCAGTAGGAGTGGCAGTGTTATCTGTGGTTATCCATGTTTCCGTCAGTGCCAAGAAGTCGAGGGACTGGAGGGAGGCATAGGCTGAGATGAACTCTGCCTTGTTGGCCGCAGATCGGCAGTTCCAGAGGCTACCGGAGACCTGGAACTCCACGTGAGTCGTGCGCGCTGGGACCACCAGATTAGGGTGGCCGCGGCCACGCGGTGTGGAGCGTTTGTATGGTCTGTGCAGAGAGGAGAGAACAGGGATAGACAGACACATAGTTGACAGGCTACAGAAGAGGCTACGCTAATGCAAAGGAGATTGGAATGACAAGTGGACTACACGTCTCGAATGTTCAGAAAGTTAAGCTTACGTAGCAAGAATCTTATTGACTAAAATGATTAAAATTATACAGTACTGCTGAAGTAGGCTAGCTGGCAGTGGCTGCGTTGTTGACTTTGTAGGCTAGCTGGCAGTGGCTGCGTTGTTGACACTACACTAATCAAGTCGTTCCATTGAGTGTAATAGTTTCTACAGTGCTGCTATTCGGGGGCTAGCTGGCTAGCTAGCAGTGTTGATTACGTTACGTTGCGTTAAAAGAACGACAATAGCTGGCTAGCTAACCTAGAAAATCGCTCTAGACTACACAATTATCTTTGATACAAAGACGGCTATGTAGCTAGCTATGTAGCTAGCTACGATCAAACAAATCAAACCGTTGTACTGTAATGAAATTAAATGAAAATGTGATATTACCTGTGGTACACATAACAAGCAGTTCATTTTATAAATAGACACAAGATGCTACACTGCAGACCAATCTGAAACTCATCTCTCGGCATGTCCAGCACACTCATTATCTCAGCTAATCATGGCTAGTGGGAAGGTTCCTCACTTTTTCTTTGGCTAAACCAACTAGTCTTGTAATTGAATCCTACAGACAAAGAACCATATATGTGACATTTAAAAAGAAAGTGAGATATACATGAAAAATCATTATTGGACACCCTTTTTCTATAGTGAACCGGTTTCACAAGCTTTCCACGCGCTAATTAACATGGAATAACCGTTTATGTGCACCACTCAGAATGGACGGACAAGCGCACAACTTTTCTGTTGCTGATGAAAATCGCCGAAATGTGGGAATTCTGTTCCACGACGTGCAGAAAGGATTGTGGAAAGTTGACTGCATCTGTTCAACAGTTTCTACACTGTCCCATACGAGAAACATCAAGCGTTGATTCTCTCCAGCTTAGAGCCGGTTAGAAATAAGACAAAACGCTTATTATTATAATAGCTATATTGAACACTTGCATAGTTTAACTTTGACAGTAATGATACGTACATTAACGTTAACTCTAAAAGTGCTGTGTTACACAATGGTGCAATGCAAACTCATTCTGTGTATAGGTTGGGAGTGTGTGAAATAAGGAGGTCCTGATCAAGCAATACCCTGAATGTGCTACAGTATATTCAATTCTGAATTTATCATTGTCAATTTTTATTGCAGCATGAGGTGAAACGGAGACGTAAACCTGAGGATTACAAAGGAGAACAAACGACTGAAACAAACCTTCAAATACCATGTACAGCAAGCAGGCCAGAGATTGAATGTGTGCAAGGTCACTTTCATGTCTGTGTTCCAGCTAACCAACAGCCGTCTTCAGGCAAGTGAAAATATGAATTAATGTCTATATGAATATCAATTACAAACATATTATATTCTCTGTGCTAGTTTTTAAGAACCTGCTAATTGAAATGTCATTATTTTGGTCAGGTTGTTCAGGAAAAGTTAGGAGTTCAAGCTGAGGCAGGTGAGGTTGCAGGGTCTCCAGATCAGACTACTGAGGCTCGGTCTCCTTTAGAAGATGGAAGAGGGAAGCATAGCAATAGGTAATGCGCTATGGATTCCAGCCTGAATTATTTCACTATAGCAGTGCTCTAAACAATCTTCTAAACATTAACATAGAGTATCGAATGGATGAATAGCGAATTCTGAAACAAAAATATAAATAACTTCCCCCTCCCACCAGTGCCCTCCCACCGGATGGCACCGCCCTACAGGACCCCCCGGCCACAAACGGCAATGGCGTGGCTGTGATTTGTACCCCGGCTATAGCGACACAGTTGCACTCTAAGGCAGGTCCCTAGACCATTGAGAGAATACAACATCTTGTTGTCTCCTTACAGGGAACATCGGATATATGCTACAGTGAAAGAGGGCATCAAGGAGAAGATTCTATCTTTCCCAAAACCCCAGAACCACTACTCTCGGATGAAGGGGGATGTACACAGAGAATACCTCAGCCCTGATCTGAATTTGTTGCAAATATACCGACTCTACAAAGAGAAGAATACCACATCATCTGCAAAATTCTGGGTTTGTAGGGACATTTTCAAACAGTCTCAATTTCGGCCAACCCAGGAGTGACACCTGTGGCAAATGTGACGCATTCTTCACTAAGATGTCAGCTGCAACATCTGAAGAGGAGAAGAGGAAGATTGCAGTTGAAAGTGAGTTGCACCATCGAAAAGCCGAAAAGGCCGACACACACCTTCAAAGTGACACTGAGTGGGCTAAAGCCAATGCTGACTGCCATGTCATTTCTGTGGATCTACAGGGGGTGATGTACACCCCTAATCTGACCCACTCCAATGTCTACTACCAGCGGCAGTTGTCAAATTTGAACCTTTGCATCCAGGAACTTGGAAAAGAAGATCCTGCATTCATGTGTGTTTGGCATGAGGGGATTGCACACCGAGGGTCCATTGAGGTGGCAAGCTGCATATTGAAGTGGGTGAAGACAAAATTCACGCCACTCACCAAACCAGCAAGTTGATCATCTTCAGTGACAGATGCTGTGGGCAGAATAACAACTGACGGATACTCAATCTGATGTCGATGCTCGTCTCTATGGGTTACTTTACCCAAGTTGAGCAGAAGTTCATGGTCTCTGGTCATTCTTTTCTTCCTTGTGATCGATCTTTTGCCACCATGGAGAAGAGGCGCAAGGTGTCAGTCCTTCATACACCTGATGATGTTTCAAAGATACTTGAAGCACAACCAGCAAAACCATTCAAGGTGATGAGGATGCAATGTGAAGACTTCAGGCACCTCCCAGATTCTGTCCTCAAGTGACCAGCTGGACTACAGACCACCTCAGTGAGGTGGTAAAAAGTCACAGGTATTGCACAGAGAACAGTTTACTAACATCCCATCAACATGCAACATGTTGTTCTAACAATAAAATATCCTAATGCTTGACTGTGAAAGTTGTTTATTGATGTCAGGAACTTAAAATGTTTCAGTTCTAATTTCAGTTGAGGATCCTTGGAATCTGTACGCCAGACAGAGCCACAGTCTATTTGAGGCATGGAAATCGTGGCTGATCTCCTAAACCAAAACAAGGAGCTACACCTCAACCTCCCTATTTTGCAAGCCACTACCCTGGAGCACATGAGAGTCCTCTGCCCATCAAAAAAAACAAGTACCAAGATCTGATGACCTGCTCAACTACTTGCCAGCTGCTGCACACTCTTTTTATAAATCACTGCAGAGTGAATCATTTGTTGTTAAACCAAGCTACATAATTAGCCGTTTTTTCTGTGAGTTTATGATCTCCTGGACCTGGTATAGTATGTTGAATCTGAATACATTTCAGAAGACATGTCACCCCTATTGTAGGAAATTAAATGTATAGTAGGTGTCTATGTGAATCCATTTGTGTATGATTTGAACCAGCACAATATATTGAATTAATTAAATTTTAAGATGTTCCTTGTGTGGAAAATGTTATGTACAATGTGTTCTGTTGATAATTATTTTGTGTGTGATCATTTGGACCTTTTTTAATCTGAATGAATTCAAAACAAATAAGTCGTCACATACAGTATGTGAGTCTTCATTTGATCTTTATTCCCTTATTTTATTCATTACAATATACGGTACGTCTCTCTGTCACCACATTTAGCATGAACTCTAAGCAGTTCATACTTATTTACTGCTGTCACCTCAGTGCAGAAGGACATGTCTTGCCTTTAGCATGGGTTTAACGCAATTTTAAACCTAATTGCTGATCATAGTGTTAAATGCAAAGAGAATGGTTTTCTGAACGTTTTGTAATATTGACCTAGGTGACCTGCATAATGGACATGCATATTGGCACATCACATTGATCCATATTTGATATTTACAAGTTGTGTTTGTTTTGATTGAATTCATTTAATTGTATTCTATTTTTGTAGTTATTCTATGGTATGTTCACATCGAGGGCTTCGTTTTAAACGAGACTAAGATTTCATGACTCAACTTTTAAGAAAAGTCACCAGTGCTAAAGTTGATAGACCACCTTTAAATGAACCTCCATACTAATGAATTAACTACATATTGCATTTAAGTTATTTACATGAAGGGCATCTGTACTTGAAAGTACTTAAACCATCATATCAGATGTTAAAAAAGGACATCTTTACAAGAGTCGTGCAAAATGTCACATATACTGTTCTTCCACAAACTGAGATCATCACTGGAGATATACTGTTCTTCCACAAACTGAGATCATCACTGGAGATATACTGTTCTTCCACAAACTGAGATCATCACTGGAGCTATACTGTTCATCCACAAACTGAAATCATCACAAACGGAGATATAGTGTTCTTCCACAAACTGAGATCATCACTGGAGATATACTGTTCTTCCACAAACTGAAATCATCACTGGAGATAAACTGTTCTTCCACAAACTGAGATCATCACTGGAGATAAACTGTTCTTCCACAAACTGAGATCATCACTGGAGATATACTGTTCTTCCACAAACTGAGATCATCACTGGAGATATACTGTTCATCCACAAACTGAAATCATCACCGGAGATATACTGTTCTTCCACAAACTGAGATCATCACTGGAGATAAACTGTTCTTCCACAAACTGAGATCATCACTGGAGATATACTGTTCATCCACAAACTGAAATCATCACCGGAGATATACTGTTCTTCCACAAACTGAGATCATCACTGGAGATATACTGTTCATCCACAAACTGAAATCATCACCGGAGATATACTGTTCTTCCACAAACTGAGATCATCACTGGAGATAAACTGTTCTTCCACAAACTGAGATCATCACTGGAGATAAACTGTTCTTCCACAAACTGAGATCATCACTGGAGATAAACTGTTCTTCCACAAACTGAGATCATCACTGGAGATAAACTGTTCTTCCACAAACTGAGATCATCACTGGAGATAAACTGTTCTTCCACAAACTGAGATCATCACTGGAGATAAACTGTTCTTCCACAAACTGAGATCATCACTGGAGATAAACTGTTCTTCCACAAACTGAGATCATCACTGGAGATAAACTGTTCTTCCACAAACTGAGATCATCACCGGAGATATACTGTTCTTCCACAAACTGAGATCATCACTGGAGATAAACTGTTCTTCCACAAACTGAGATCATCACTGGAGATAAACTGTTCTTCCACAAACTGAGATCATCACTGGAGATATACTGTTCTTCCACAAACTGAGATCATCACTGGAGATATACTGTTCTTCCACAAACTGAGATCATCACTGGAGATAAACTGTTCTTCCACAAACTGAGATCATCACTGGAGATATACTGTTCTTCCACAAACTGAGATCATCACTGGAGATATACTGTTCTTCCACAAACTGAGATCATCACTGGAGATATACTGTTCTTCCACAAACTGAGATCATCACTGGAGATAAACTGTTCTTCCACAAACTGAGATCATCACTGGAGATAAACTGTTCTTCCACAAACTGAGATCATCACTGGAGATAAACTGTTCTTCCACATTCTAAAAATTAAAATGGCAATAAATAAAGTATTTTTTGAAATAACAAAAACATATCAGTTGTTGTTGGAATTGTTTGTCAACCATAAAACACCAAATGTACACACAATGAATATTGTAAATATAACTGATTATCTTAAAATGGAAAAATTGTCACATATATGGTTCTTCGTCTGTAGGATTCAATTGATCAACTTTATTCATATTTACAGATGGCATAACTGTTTGTTATTAAGGCACTTCTCACATGTTCGAGAAGGCATTTCTGCCAAAAAAAACGCATTTTGATCAAAAAATATGTTTTACTTTCAAACGGCACCCTGTGAAGTCTTGACTTGCAACATACGCCTAGTTTCCTGAATCAGGTAATATATGGACTTGGTCTTTTATGATATAGGGCTATCTCATAAAGAGTGCCAAGAGTGTGCAAAGCTGTCATCAAGGCAAAGGATGGCTACTTTGAAGAATCTCAAATAAAAACCTATATTTTAGTTTGTTTAACACTTTTCTGGTTACTACATGATTCCATATGTGTTATTTCTAAATGTTGATGTCTTCACTATTATTGTACAATGTAGAAAATAGTACAAATAAAGAAAAACCATTGACTGAGTAGGGCTGTCCAAACTTTTGACTGGTACTGTATATTTATACTACACTACATACCATAGACTTCCAGTCATTGCTCTAGTTAGCATTGGCTCCCAAAACTATCTCTAACTTCCTTCATACTGGATGCAGAGACAAAACAATTGTATCCATGAGTTCATTTGACTCTGGGAAAGTAGATAAATGGCTTAATGGCCAAAATCCTGAAGTACCCAATTGAAGTCTAATGTTGCGTTTACAGTTTGAAAGAAGTTGCTGACTTGCGTCAGCGTAATTACCTAGTAGCGTTAGCGCAATGATAGTAGATATCATAGACTTCTAGTCATTGCGCTAATACTCGTTAGCATTGGTTCGCAAAACTACCTCTAACTGTATGCAGAGGAAATGGTAGTCATGAGTCCATCTGACTCCGGGGAAGTAGCTACAGGGCTTCATTGCAAAATCCTGAAGTATCCAATTCAAAGGTTGCAAAGCTGAGACATTAGGCCACATTCATATATTGATAGACAATTTAGAGAGATTGATCTCATTGGACAACCAAATACTTCAAGAGTAACTTTGTTGTTCCCTCCACACATAAAAAAAAAAATGAAAACAAACAATATATATTAAAATGATAATAGACCAAATGGGACTTCATTTCAGATGTGTATATCGTTAGACAATATTTTCAATCACATGTAAATGCTTTGATCCATTTTGATGTGATTTTAGTTGAATTGTACAGCTTTCTTACCACATCATTTCCCTACCAGTGATGCCAGCCCAATGTCGCATTTTTGCAACATTTCCAGAAAAGTGTTCTACAAACTTGAAATTCAAAATACGGATTATTTTCATAATCAGAGGCCTGTTGCAAGTTTTTCCGAAGGGTAATATATATTTCCCCTTGTTTGGATCTGTCCTTGGATCTCACAGGGTTAACTTAGGCCGTCAAGGAAAAGCTGAAACGGACATGCAGTGGTCACACACTGTTCCGTTGGCCCAGGTACAACAGCAACACACAGAAATGAATGGAAATCTTGAGCTGAGCTCTGAAGTCTGTATACAGAGGACCTTCACTACTATCCCTGCACAGCAGAGAGCAATGCAGGGCCCTGGCAATACCTGGGAACGTGTGTGTGTGCGTGTGTGTGTGTGTGCGTGCGTGCGTGTGTGCGTGTGCGTGTGTGTGTGTGTGTGTGTGTGTGTGTGTGTGTGTGTGTGTGTGTGTGTGTGTGTGTGTGTGTGTGTGTGTGTGTGCATGAATATGCATGTATATGTCTGGTCTGAGAGAGAGCGAGAGAGAGAGAGCAAGAAGACCTTAAAAGAGAGAGACTTGGGAGCAGAGGAGATATCCAGAGAAAAATGCAAGCATTTCAAGCATTATGCCATGACAAGCATTACAAGCACCAATAATCAAACTAGTGTAATTTATTTTCCATCAAGAGCCTAGCTTAGTCAGAAACTGACTGCCCCCATCTATGCAGACTCTCAGATTCCAATGGATATCATGACTGACTAGTTGAAGCATCTTCTCTCCTAATTCTCCTACACTCACAACCACTCACAGCTCTCGGGCCATGCCAAAATTAGGGTTAAGGGTTAGCACTACTCACGTAAGTACGATGTAATACTGAGTGGCACAGCGGTCTAAGGCACTCGATCTCAGGGCTCGAGGCGTTACCACAGACCCTGGTTCGATTGCAGCCTGATATCACAACTGGCTGTGATTAGGAGTCACATAGAGCCGGGGCACAATTGACCCAGTGTTGTCCGGGTTTGGCCGTCATTGTAAATAAGAATGGGTTCTTAACTGACTTGCTTAGTTAAATAAAGGTTCAATAATACATTTGAAAAAATTACCATTCTAACCCAAATATTTACACTAAAGTTTGTGGTCGCTTAGAAATGTCCTTGTTTTTTAAAGAAAATCACATTTTTTGTCCATTAATATATCATCAAATTGATCAGAAATACAGTGTAGACATGGTTCATGTTGTAAATGACTATTGTAGCTGGAAACGGCAGATTAGGCGTACAGAGGCTCATTATCAGCAACCATCACTCCTGTGTTCCAATGTCACGTTGTGTTAGCTAATCCAAGTTTATAATTTTAAAAGGCTAATTTATCATTAGGAAACCCTTTTGCAATTATGCTAGCACAGATGAAAACTGTTGTACTGATTAAAGACTAGTTGAGTATCTGGAGCATCAGTATTTGTGGGTTCGATTACATGCTCGGAACAAAGAACTTTCTTCTGAAACTCGTCAGTCTATTCTTGTTCTGAGAAATGAAGGTTATTCCATGTGAGAAATTGCCAAGAAACTGAAGATCTCGTACAACGCTGTGTACTACTCCCTTCACAGAACAGCGCAAACTGGCTCTAACCAGAATAGAAAGAGGAATGGGAGGCCACTGTGCACAGTTGAGCAAGAGGACAAGTACATTAGATTGTCTAGTTTGAGGAACAGACACCTCACAAGTCCTCAACTGGCAGCTTCATTAAATACTACCTGCAATACACCAGTCTCAACATCAACAGTGAGGAGGCGACTTCGGATGCTGGCGTTCTAGGCAGGTTGCTGATAATGGGCCTCTGTACGCCTATGTAGATATTCCATAAAGAATCAGCCGTTTCCAGCTACAATAATAATTTTCAACATTCACAATGTCTACACTGTATTTCTGATCCATTTGATGTTATTTTAATGGTAAAAAAAAAATGCTGTTTTTTTTTCAAAAACAAGGACATTTAAACGTGACCCCAAACTTTTAAACGGTAATGTATATATCATTTTTTTCATAAAAACTTTATTTAACTAGGCAAGTCATTTAAGAACTAATTATTATTTACAATGAAGGCCTACCCCGGCAAAACCCGGACGACGCTGGGCCAATTGTGTGCCGCCCTATGGGACTCCCAATCACAGCCAGATGTGATGCAGCCTTGCACTGAGATGCATTGCCTTAGACCACTGCAACACTCGGGAGCAATATGAACTCAGCAAGAAAAGAAACATCCTCTCACTGTCAACTGCATTTATTTTCTGCAAACTTAACATGTGTAAATATTTGTTACCCCACATATTTGTTACCCCACTAAATGTTACCCCACTCTTCCACCAAGGCACCTGCAAGTTCCCAGACATTTCTAGGGGGAAAGGCCCTAGCCATTACCCTCCAATCCAACAGGTCCCAGACGTGCTCAATGATATTGAGATCCAGGCTCTTCGCTGGCCATGTCAGAACACTGGCATTCCTGTCTTGCAGGAAATCACACACAGGACGAGCAGTATGGCTGGTGGCAATGTCATGCTGGAGGGTCATGTCAGGATGAGCCTGCAGGAAGGGTACCACATGAGGGAGGAGGATGTCTTCCCTGTAATGCACAGCGTTGACATTGCCAGCAATGACAACAAGCTCAGTCCGATGATGCTGTGACACACCGACTCAGACCATGACGGACCCTCCACCTCCAAATCGATCCCGCTCCAGAGTACAGGCCTCAGTGCAACGCTAATTCCTTTGACGATAAACGCGAATCCGATCATCACCCGTGGTGAGACAAACCCGCGACTCGTCAGTTACGAGCACTTTTTGCCAGTCCTGTCTGGTCCAGCGACGGTGGGTTTGTGCCCATAGGCGACGTTGCTGCCAGTGATGTCTGGTGAGGACCTGTCTTACTACTGGCCTACAAGCCCTCAGTCCAGCCTCTCTCTCTCAACCTATTGCGGACAGTCTGAGCACTGATGGAGGGATTGTGCGTTCCCGGTGTAACTCGGGCAGTTGTTGTTGGCATCCTGTACCAGTCCCGCAGGTGTGATGTTCAGATGTACCGATCCTGTGCAGGTGTTGTTACACATGGTCTGCCACTGCGAGGACGATCAGCTGTCCGTCCTGTCTCCCTGTAGCACTGTCTTAGGCGTCTCAAGGTACGGACATTGCAATTCATCTGCAATTAATCTGCAGTCCTCCTGCTTCCTTGCAGCATGCCTAAGGCACGTTCATGCAGATGATCAGGGACCCTGGGTATCTTTCTTTTGATGTGTTTCAGAGTCAGAAGAAAGCCCTCTTTAGTGTCCTAAAATTTCATAACTGTGACTTTAATTTTGCTGAGTTTATATATATATATGTGCATATATACATTAGATGACTGATAGGGGCGCTGTGTTCAAGCCACCGTGCCTCCATCTTGGCACTCCACCACTGTTGTAAAAAATATTTTGGAAGCTATAGCAATGCATGTTGTCACACCCTGACCATAGTTTGCTTTGTATGTTTCTATGTTTTGGTTGGTCAGGGTGTGATCTGAGTGGGCATTCTATGTTACATGTCTAGTTTGTCTAGTTCTATGTTTGGCCTGATATGGTTCTCAATCAGAGGCAGGTGTTAGTCATTGTCTCTGATTGGGAACCATATTTAGGTAGCCTGTTTGGTGTTGGGTTTTGTGGGTGATTGTTCCTGTCTCTGTGTTTTGCACCAGATAGGACTGTTTTAGGGTTTTGCACTTTTGTTAGTTTATTTGTGGACAGTTTCTTTATTAAAGTACAATGAATAACAACCACGCTGCATTTTGGTCCGCCTCTACTTCACCTAAAGAACACCGTTACACATGTATTAATGTCTATATAAGTTTTTGCCACGTTTACTCTATTACAGACACCTTAATGCCTACTTTTAAATTAGATTATGTGAGCTAAAAATACAAAACATCTTCCTGAAAGTTTATATATATATTTTTTAATAATGTTACTGACCCCATTTGAACAACAATACTCAAATACATGTCACTGAAATACTGTAGAGTTCCATTAATTCCTTTGGAGGACTGCTCCTACTTGGGAGTTCCAATATGGCCCACCGGTGGCTAAAAAGCCACTCGATGGCCAATACATCAGACATCCAGGATTTATAAACATCATTGGTCTAACCCTAATCCTAACCCTATAGTGGTTATACATTGGGGGAAAGTCCTGTGGCATGCTGGGTAGGGTGGAGCGGGCTTGGCCCAGCGCCCAGGGGACTCCCAGTCTAAACGATGTTGTTGCCATGGCCGTGGTGTTCTCCTCTCCGGCCAGATGTTTCAGTGTCGTGGAACGCTAGGGGTCTGCCAGAGAAACGCTGCCTGGCCTGGCCTAGTGGATTACTGGAGCTTTGCTTGCATGTGTTCTAAGTGTTTCCATTATGATGAATGGCCTCTGAAATCCCCAGGCTGATCCCAGGCCTGTTCCCACGGGAGAGCCTCACAGAGGAGTAGAAGCACTGCTAACTCCACCCTGTTGCACTGCATTCCCTCTCTGGGGCTCTCGTTCTTGTTCTCTCCCTCTTCGTCACACTCTCCATTTCTTTCTATCTCTACCTCTGCTCATCTTTATGCCCCTTTCTCTCTCTCTCATACTCTCTCACACCTTTTTCTCTCTCTCTCTCTTTCAGACGCTCTTTGCACTGGACTGGCCTACTATGAAACATGGACTACTGACACAGAGAGATCTATGCCACTCATAAACCCAGAATCCCTGGTGCTAAATATGTGTCCTGATCTTGTACACATTGTGACTGCGCCCACATTTTCAGACATGCGTCCACACATGGTATTAAAATGTATCTTATCCACCCACTGTGTCTGCATTGTGATCAGATTTCCTGGTCCCTCCCTGTATGCAAGTTATTTGACAGACATTCTTTCACAATAACATTTATTTTGACATATATTGGTGCCATAAGTCATTGTTGCCACCTGTTAATGATTTTAGAGGGTGGAATAATGATGATTAAAATGGTTTTACTGTCTAGATCCTCTACATTTGTAAGATATCCAGACAATGCCTGCCTGACACCTCCGGAGGTGGGCAGGAAGATCTGATCACAATCAGATCACAATGTGTCTTTTGATTGTCTACACCTAATTGTCAAAAGATGTGTACACAATCAGAATGTGGACAAGATCAGGACAAAGGATGCATGTTAGAACCAGGTGTAAATGGGGCTAGTGTCACTTAACAGGAGATTATGCGTGATGTAAAACCCTGCCAGTGCTTGGCCCTGCTGTCCCATGTCTAAAGGTGATTGTTAGATCAGTGAGGTGTCAGTGTAGGCCATGTATGACATGAGACGTCCAGCAGCAGGGTGTGTTACAGTGATACGCAGGCTCAGTTGAGGTTATAGGTTATGTGGAGGTCATGTAATTCTAGGATGCAGAGGCTTGGCTCACCTCTCTACTCCACACGAGCTGGTGCTCACTGGTTTGATTAGAGAAACTGGGGGTCACAGGAACTTCCTGTCCATGTGTGTGTGTGTGTGTGTGTGTGTGTGTGTGTGTGTGTGTGAACCATGTACAGACTGTGTACCTGACAAGAGAGGTGCAAGGGTGTCAAAAAAAGGGAGGGAAAGAAAGAAAAAAAATAAAGGATGTGAGGAAGAGGAAGGCCATTAAAAATACATTATTTGATATTCATTCCATGCCATTGTTTAATACTTGTTTCTTTCTGATTGGCTTGAAGGGGCATTTTAGAGGGTGAATTATTTCCCTTTATATTACTGGTTGCTTGGATCCTGGATGCTGATTGGCAGGAAAATGTCCTGTGTGCCATGTTGGTATTTGGCCATCATTACTACAAGGTTAGATAGATGAATTAACAACTGGATAAATTAATGTACTAATCTAAAATGTTGTTAGCTGACATGGCTTATTGAGTGACTGTCAGTGACTGACAAAACAAGTGAAAAACTGCTGGTGCACAACCACATTTCGAACTTACACCTTGTGTATTCTACTATTCTAACTTTCAACAGTAGGTCGAGAACCTGACTGAGTCCACCCCCCGAAAAAAAATAAAAAAAATATTGTACATTTTTTTGGGTCACCATTTATTCCTGGAGCCGGATCTGCTGATTGGACGAGAAGCTTTCCAAGCCATGCTGTATAGAGTACCACAGTATGAGTCATAATACCCATAAAACTTAGCGGTTTAAGCGAGGAAATGGTTCCAATTGATTTTCCACTTTCCTATAGGGGATTTTAGAAACACTGAAAGTAAGGGCTGTGTTTCGTTTATGCTTACCTAAACAAAACACAACCAAGATGAAATGCTAATTAGCTGCTAATGTGGCTATCATAAAGAACTCCAAATACCATGATGACCTGGACGTGACTCGAGTTAAAGGTAAAAAATCTCTGGACTATCTAATGTTAGCTAAACTTAGTAATGAATAAGTTGGCTACATTTCTTTGAATGGACTATTCTGTGAACTGTCTTGCGTAAGTTTTAAATTGACACAATACCTGTTAGCAAAGGTGTCAGCTAGAGATGACGTGCAGGAATTTGTAGTGATTTGTAGTCTTGCATGACGTGTACTTTGATGCTAATTAGAATCCTTTTAATAGAGTCCTTTTTAATAGAACTATGCAAAAAGCCTTAGCGACTGGGGCACATCTGCAGCAACATAACCAAAATAACTCATGGCCAGATCTTTGGCCGGACTATATCTCCTGGTGGAAGAATGAAATTGTATGAATTGACTTATCAAAATAATGTTTTCATGAAAATGTGTAATTCATTCTTATTTTATTATGTTGGTAACAGTTTTATGAAAGCAATAAGACACGCGAGGCAGTGCTGTGTCATGAATACAGTCACAGGTAAATGGGTTGACTGGCCCTCTGAAATCGTACCTTATTTATGTAACAATGCTCAAGAAGCTGGTGTTTGGAGGATATATTGGCACAGGTGTTGTTCGCCGAGGACCGGAAAACTGTGCCAATATATTCTTCAAACACTGGCTTCTTGGGTATTATCACTTTTATACAAGGGTTATCATCATATTCAAATAATATTGTTCATAAAAATATATATTTTTATAAATGTATTCATACTATTTCATCCTTACATGAGATTTAGTCCATACACAAATCTAGGGTTGCTCCCCAAGCCGGCTGGTAGTAACGCAGCCCAGTCATTAAGTCTTTTTGTTCCAAATCCAGTGCATAAATTGTAAATCTGGAGGTGCCGGAACAAAAAGTGAGTGCGAGATGGGGGTGACCTAGGGGGTGCTGAGGTACCGGAAAGGATAAAAAAGAAATCACCTTTATAACAAAGCAGTGCATGCCTATAATCACATTTGCATAGTGGCATAGACCATTAGAGTAGAGGCGTTTACAGATTTTTTTTTACTTGGGTCTAGGAGCAATTTTTTGTATAAACACGTTTCATAAAAAGTGGCATTTTATATGACTGTAAGAACCGACGCTGGAGACGAGAAGCAAGTACAGGGAGTGAAACATATATGGAAAACGGACATCAAATAAAACAGGAAAAGCGTCTGGATGGGGGGAACAAAACGACATTACGACAATAATGTTGACATGGGGATCAAACTGAGGAACAGACAGATATAGAGGGGGCAATCAACAATGTGAAGCAGCCTAGGGCCCTTGAGTGCCAAAGAGGGCGAGCGGGAGCAGGCGTGACAATGACTGGAGACTTCAGCAGAATCTTTTTTTTAATACCACACAAATGATGGAAATGACAGGCTACTTTGACAAACTGCAAATCTGAGATCAATCAAACCAACCTGGTCTTGAATCCATCAATAGTCTAAGCCTAGGTGTGTTGACACATATTGTACAATATGAGGAGGAAATGATAGTCGTAGAAATGCTCTCCACTTTCACTGACTTACCCAATGATGCGCAGCTCACTCACAGGCGATGACCTATACTCTCGTGTCAAAAGCCTCTCTTGTTTAACTTTGTAAAACAATGTTTAATCAATACGCCTATTTGGAAGCTGATAAAATATTGTGGAAGCCTACTGTAAGATTAAAGGCTTCTCCTTTAAGCAGGAACCATTTGCTTTCCAACCGGTGTTTTCCTGCGATTGTAGTTTAAATATTGCAAAATTCTTATTCTGGCTGTTCATGCTGTTCACTGACAGATTTGCAGCCTGTTCCCAGGCTATATGCCTTGTGATTGGGCTACATAAACACAATTCACAGCTAAGCTATTTTTAAAAAGATGCAATTTGTCCTCTGTGGCTAAATTATAGGCCTACTCCTGGTGTAGTATCCTGGAATTATTTCATTCCTTTCTGAACAGACAGCAGTAATTCTATAACTTTGGAAAATGTATTTCAATTGATCAGAGGTGCTGCAGCTTCTACAGCACCCTTCCTGCAGCTGTGATTTTACAAGGAAATAACTTATGAAGTGCAACGCTGGAGAGAGGAGAGTTGCAGGCTCATGTCTAGTAGAGAGAGGGAGAGCGATCATAGAGAGTGAATCTCACTTTTAGTTCTAGTGAGATACAGGCTCGCTTCTCTCTCTCACTACAGCAACGGCCAAGCGTTGGTCTCAAACATAGGCTATAATGTCGCGCAAACCATTCCTGCCCAACAGGAATTAATTCTTAGAATATCAGGTGTGGATCAAAAAAATCTACATTTTCACAACAAGGGGCAGGATAATTCATGAGGAGGCAAATCGAATGAACTCTGATCACTTTTATTTGAATTTTCCCATTGTAAATATTGAATTTATTTCTCACGTAGAGGTACCGGATTGATCCGGCTCAAATTAAGCACCGTCTAAATCTATGGACGAGACCCAGTCGTTCGTTCTAAAAGTTCTTATCCCTTGCTTGCAAGCTAGCCAACTGGCTAACTTACAGTCACGTCAAACAGTGCAGCCAGAATAACAGCAAAGTACTGTAGCTGCATTTACATGTGTTTAAGCTGTGTTCTAGTGACATTTCTTTTTTACACATCCATAACAATGAGCTAATGGGGTGCGATTTTACCTGGCGTAGAAAATGTGCTCACTCGTAAGGACACTGTTGTTCAGAAGACCTAGCCAACAACACAGCTAACACAATCACTTCAAACTGAAGCTGGAAAGAATGCAAACTAGCTCCACTTCCTTTTGTTTGACCTCTGTTTTCAATAGACATTTCTTTGTGTGCAGCGATAAAAATGATGCCAGCTGATTCATGATTTCGACTGGCTGAGAAACGGTGCCTCGTCCCAACTCCCGACACGTTCAGTACTATGGGACAGCTGGAAATCACATTTGAATATTGGAACAATGTTGCAAATGTCGGAGAGACAGACAGCAAGGTTTATACAAATCTCAGCTGTTGAAAATGAAATGTTAGTCTAAAAGAAATGTGAGATAATGTCTAGATGCTGTTTATAGTGGAGATTAAGTTTATAAATTGCCTGGTTGGGTTGATGAGACAGTGGATTGTGCAGTCAGATGTAAGTAAATATGCATTTTAACGTCATAGATTTAGCCGGTGGAATGCGGTTTTGGCTGGAATGCGGTTTTGACCAATCAGCATTCAGGATTAGATCCACCTGTTGTATAAGTACCCTTGAATCACTGTAACATATGAAATACGAGTGAGAGTGTAATCACTATGTAACAAAATAATGTACATGTTCAATTATTAAGTGACGTGGTGTCATATTCAAGTCCTAATTGGTCAATAAGCTTATCTGTCATGTCCACAACACACTGGTTCCGGCTCAGCATTGGACAACATCACTGTCTTCCTTTCACAAGAACTGAGAGAGAGAGAGACCATGTATAAGTACTGTAGAAGTAACAGAGGGTGTGTGAGCGGGAGTGTTTAAGAGCAAGAGAAAGTACAAGAGCTACGGGGAGAGGGTGGGCTAGCACTACAACTATTTTAGCGCAAGAGAAAGTCACACAGAGTGAGTCACACAGGGTGTATGTGTGAGCGCTAAGTGTTTAAGAGCGGGAGTGAGTAAACCCTCACTCTGAGAGAGACCCTCGGCTCATTTGGACGCACAGGAAGATAAACATGAGTGAGAGAGAGGAAGAGGGAAGAGAGAGAGAGAGGATTTATGGTTGTGCTCCGTGGGGGTCTGTAGCCCCTTAATGCAAGTTTTACAATGGCTCTAAAGTCCGTCTCGGGCTGGCGCGATGGGAGGGAAGTGCTTCATCAAATATTGAAGGGGCTCAAGGTGACATTATGGGATTCTAATTATATCAATTATTTAGCACACACAGACGGCGGCCCTCATGACATCATCACGGGGCTATTGGCCTGGTAACAGAGTGAGCAGGAAGGTGCTGATGATAGACTTTGTTTCTGAGAGAGGGGGTGGGGGTGAGTGACTCACTGAGGCTGCCCACCTGAAATAAACACAGCGACTGAACACACACACACACACACACACACACACACACACACACACACACACACACACACACACACACACACACACACACACACACACACACACACACACACACACACACACACACACACACAGCCTTACTGTCCCACTGTTTGCCACAATTACCGTCATGAATGGGTGTATATCACAGCTTAAAATGAAGTATGAAAGTAGTTTATGCAGTTGAGCAAGGCCTGTGAACGTATGTATATACCTCAGATGAAACAGTGACGTCAGCTTGCTACTGTATACAGTTTATTGGATTGATATGATATAAGGACCTAATTCACACCATGGTGGAACTGAAATTGACTGATTTCTCAAGGATGTAGCGGTCCTTAAAGGGGCAATCCTTAGTTGAAACAATAACAATGTGGGCACCCCGCCTCTATTTTGGCAAAAATCGGAGGGAAGGGCCTAGAGAAATGTAACCACTCTCAATTTGCATAGACAGAGTTATGGATGCAAGGAAAGGACTGACCGTCCAAGATATCAAAAAGTATAGTTTTAAACACGTTTTGATGCTTTACGGTGTTTGTTCACAGTTACAACGTTGGAGTAAAACAAGCTTATATTTTGGATTCTGATGGGGTTTGACAGTTGAACGAAGCTCACTAGGCATTTATAAGTCACATTATTCAATAATCAATGGGTATACAGGCCTACTGTATCATTCATTTATAAGTCCAAAAATGGATGTAGCTACTGCTGACTGCCTCTTTAACTCTTGGTGTGAGCTTAGGAGTTTTCCCATACAGTATCTCATTTCAACTTCAGGAATGGCTGAGACAGATGGGTTTTTTCTTTCCGCAAGGTGAGCAAAAATCCGGGATGAAACTTGATTGATACATTTGCCCTTTTCTCCCCCATTTCTCCCCTTTGATATGCAAGCGCTGTGTGCTTGTAAAGTGTATAGCCAGCAGAAATCAGACAGACTTTTATAAATGACCAGTTTGTCGGGGAGACAGCCAATGTTGGAAAACACACAGTGATCGTAAGGATGAAAATTACGCGGTGAGGGTGCTGACATTCTGTTAACAACAGGAGTAATAATGTCAGCCAGGTTCAAACCCTCTGCACTAAATACTGTATCTCGGTTACAGCCATCACCACCATGCTCGCAGAGTCATCTAACTCCCGAGTGGCGCAGCAGTCTAAGGCACTGCATCTCAGTGCACGAGGTATTAGTAAAGCCACTCTGGTTCAATTCCAGGCTGTATCACAACCGGCTGTGATTGGGAGTCCCATAGGGCGGTGCACAATTGGCCCAGTGTCGTCCGGGTTTGGCCGGTGTAGGCCGTCATTGTAAATAAGAATTTGTTCTTAACTTACTTGCCTAGTTAAATAAAGGTTAATTAAAAAAAAAAACTAAAATATTGCCACTTACACACCACCAAACATAGTCATGGAGATTACCTCAAAACATTGCTTGGAGTCACATTAGCAGTGGAGTCACTATTCCATGCAATATATAACAATAGCTACGTTTCCATCCAATTGGCGAGATTTTCATGTGAATCTTCCAAAATCCGCATCCATCAAATTCACTTGTTGTGGATAAAAGGCTGTGCGTGATGACATAATGCACATAAAAATAACTTTTGCCGTTAAATTCCCATGTACCAAATAAAAAAATGCAAGTTAAATGGGTTTCAAATCTACTGAGGGTTTTGTCGCAGAAAATGTTGCGTTATATTGCAAATGTGCCCACTTTGGTCTTGGCATGCGCACTCTAGCCAACCGTTTGCATATACAGTGTGGTTATAGCCTACATGATGAGATTATCAAGGACAAAATAGCACAATTATTTTTATCCGTCAAATGGCAGCCAGGCATCGATCATCATGTCACCAGAATAAGACCCTCGATATTTATTGGAAAGGAGCGTCAAGCTAATCACTGTGCACTTTCACCAACCTGTGAAGTTCATCACAATTTATATAGTCTAGCCTAATAAACTGCCTTCTTTCTGGAGTCGTAGTGGGACGACCACACAACAGTTTCTCAATATACATACTACCATTCTCCACACTCTCATGCTCCAATTGCATTCTCCGAGGGCGTTCTCTTGAGTACGTTCTTGTGAGGATGAGAGTGTGGAGAACGCATAAAACATGACATTTGAGAAGCACTCCCCCTACTGTATTACCTCACGCTGCGTCTGTCCATTCACTGAACCTTCTTCCAGCCAGGACAATGGCAACAATAGAGACCAAACAATAAATACACAAAGCAAACCTTTTACTTCATAATTATTAGCTAGATACAGCGTTTATTTATTAACATATCAAGATAAAATATTGTAGTCCGATATGAATAGGCCACAGGAGGTTGGTGGCAAATTAATTAGGGAGGACGGGCTCGTGAGAATGGCTGGAGCGGAATCAGTGGAATGGTATCAAATACATCAGACACATGGTTTGATGCCATTCCATTAGTCAGTCGTTATTATGAGCCGTCCTCCCCTCAGCAGCCTCCGCTGGAAAAGGCAACATTTAATTATGAAGTTGTGTATTTTCTCTCACTTCAGCTCAAGTTAATGCCCCGGCCATTGATTTCAAGAAAATGTACGTCATTTTTTACATTGTTTGCATCAAACTTCTTTGCATGCTTTCCGTTGAAGCTTGCATCGATGCACGCTTCAACATATGTACAAACGGAGTACGCACTCGAGAAGTGCCCCTCCTTGCTCTATTTCGCATACTTTCATTTGGACTCATACTCCGACCCTCCCATGCTCCAACGCTCCCATGCTCGGAGAACGGTAAGGATGCATTTTGAGAAACATCCACTGTGCAATCGTGTGACTCTAAGTTGGTTATTATATCAATATTTGCGCATAAAACGTTTCGCCCGTCATTTCTAGCATTCATTGTAAAGACACCTAAAGAGCCCACCTTGTCTTGCAGTATTTTGTTTTGGCGACTTTTGAAAAGTTTGTTGACAAATTTGCTGTTTCCATCAGTCCTGTCGTGACATTTTCTTTTATCCTACATACTTTACTCACATAAAAAAGGTTGGATGGAAACGTGATTATTGTTATACTTTATTTTAAAGATATTCTGATCCAGTGTTGACACCAACATACCACGGTAAGACTTGTATGTAATCTCAGTTGTCGTTGAACTTCCTGTAACTTGTTGGGAATGTGAAGACTTAAAGAATATCATTCCAAAGTGTTTATATATCCCTTTTCACAAATGCTGGCAGATGAGCTTTTATTGTTAAAATAAATTATGAAAGAGAATGGTTTTGTTTGTCATTATCTAATCATGGCATGGGGTTGTTCAATGACAGACAATCTATCGCTTGATGGTTTCATTTCAGAGAGACAAATATTTTTTTTATTTTTTAGCTAAATGATATTCATCCGCCTCCCTCTCAGAGAAATAAGTAGTACTGATAGGTTTTGCACAGTCAAATGTAACTGTAACAAAAAACTAGATTTTTATTAAAGAAGTATACAAACTAAACATTTATGACATCAAAGCCATAAGACTCCTGAACATCTAATCAAATGGTAACCCAGACTATTTGAATGCCCCCCCCGTTTTACGCTGCTCCTACTCTCTGTTATTATCTATGCATAGTCACTTTAATAACTCTACCTACATGTTCATATAACCTCAATTACCGGTGCCCCAGCACAGACTCTGTACCGGTACCCCCTGTATATAGCCTCGCTATTGTTATGTTACTGCTGCTCTTTAAGTATTTCATACTTTATCTCTTGTTTTTTAGGTATTTTCTTAAAACTGCATTGTTGGTTAAGGGCTTGTAAGTAACAATTTCACTGTAAGGTTTACTACACCTGTTGTATTCGGCGCATGTGACAAATAACATTTTATTTGGATTTCATCAAAAGTATTCACATTTTATTGTGTTGCAAATTGGGATGAAAATGAATCATTGTCATTTTTTTTGTCAACAATATACACAAAATACTCTGTAATGTCAAAGTGGAAGAATTATTTTTAAGATAAAAAATTATATGGATAACTAAAATATAGTTGTTGTATAAGTATTCAGCCCCTTTGTTTAGGTAAGCCTAAACTAATTCAGGAGTAAAATGTTGCTTAACAAATCACATAAAAGGTTACATGGACTGTGAAATAATAGGGGTTGAGATAACCATTCCTCTGTCCCCAGGGGCGCCGCCAGGGATTTTGGGCCCCATGAAAAGATTTCACATTGGGCCCCACCACCACAGGCCATACCAACTCTGCGCAATTGCTGTAACCACACACCTCCAGAACCCAATCAACCCATTCAAATAACTCTCAATATATACTCTCAGTTCAATATGAACTGTACAATATTTACTGACAGTAAGCTGTGACAATATAACACTGTGCAGACATGCATGCAACATTCTGCACACAGTGGAATTCACTATTTGATGCAAGACTGATGCCCTCTATAAGAAATGTGCTAAAGGCCATCTTTTACAGTCTATATGTAATTTTAATGGGTCAAATTCTTGAATGGAAAGTTCTCTTTACATGAATGAATAACTTAAATTAAATGAGTTAAATATACATTAAACTCTTCAATCCCCCAAAAATGAACATGATCATCTATAGAATGATATAACAAACAAAATAATAAAATCACCAGCAGATTTTTTTAACTAAGTAAAAGTACCAACTAGAAAATAAGCAGCTGTAAAAGTGGAAATGGAAAACAAAATGGAAATAGAAGTGAAAATGGTGGCGCTAGAGGAAAGGTCAAGAGGTCACCAAATCAATAGGTTTCTTGCACTTTGGGTCTTGATTGTGCACAACAAATATTATGGCAATCCAGCCATTACCTTGAGATAAATCTTGTTCTCACTCTGTTTTCAGTCTTGTTCTCAGCCTGTGGGCATCATATGTGTAGTGATCCAATATCCATTAATTAATTAATGCTGGCTATACACTTTAGCCAGTTATCACTGGCCCTTGCTCAGCCTTACTCAACAAGAGCCCAGCGTCGAGCCTTCTTGCTAGCAAAGTCACTGATCAAGTCTTTTGAAGTCCAGCTTTCTAGCAAACTGACTTTCAATGGACAGCATGGTAAGACTGCAAAGCCTGTCCTGGGACATAGTGGACCTCAAATCGTAAAGAAACAACAACAGTTTTATCTTACTGAAAGCTCTCACTACCAGCAACACTCACAGGCAGTGTGCAAAATAAACGTAAAGCAATGCACTCTTCTCCAAAAATGCTTTGCAGCTGCATCTTACATATTGCATTCAGGAGACTAAGAGGGGACAAGTTAGGGGTGGGGGGAGTGGCAGCATATACAGTGTTCAGGTAGGTGTCTTACCTGAAACTCAGATGTAAGATCTATGGAATACTTCATGATCAGTGGTTGGAACACAGAAGGGACTTCTATCCTCACTAATCTGCCCAACTTTCAGAACAGCAGCAAATGATTCTACAGTTTTTGCAGTGGTGTGGAACCTAGTGTCCAAGTCACTTATGATGTTGTCCACAGCAGTAAAAAACACTGTTTCTGCACTTTCCTGAGCTGTCCTCTTGGGAGGTCTCATTATGGAATCTCTTCCTTTTCCTCTGGCGGCTTTGTTGCTTGCAAAATTGAGGTGCGACACCCATTTGCATAGCAATCAGTGTTGCCCCAGACAGGAGAGACTCCCATCCGTCTCTGAAAGCCTGCATCTCTTCCTTTAAGGCTCTGATATTGGCTGCCTCTGTGTCAAGTGAGATTTTTCCTGACTGGAGAATCACATTCCTGTCCTCAATGCATTGCAGTACCTGCAATTATGCCAACTGACATGTCATTCAACACAATGCTGCCCACCTCCTTTAGGAGGTTGGGTTGGGAGTAGGGCTGGTTCAGGGGCATGGGGATGGGGAGACAGGGCTGCTGAGCCTGAAGCTGCATCTGTTGGGCCTGGCACCAGGCAGGGGCAGGGACAACTGATTTAGTATGAATAGCTCGCTAAAAGTTTGCCTGCATTGATTAAATGTCGGCTAAAAGAGGAGCGAAATGTAAACACTCAGAATTTTCTGTGAAGATATTAAGTAACTAATATTAGGGGAGCAAAAGTAGCCTATTTCACTATGGACTAGGCAAACAGGTTAATTCCCACCAAACACAGACTACACACACCTTCCTTTGTGAAAAATTGGGTGACTTACTGTATCCTTTTCACTTCTCCCTCTTTCATTTTGTTTTTGGAAGCCAGATTTCTCTTTAGGAAGCTGAGACAGCTGAGATGCTCCACTGGCACTCCTCACTCGCAATTCACTGCTAGCAAGTACCATCAGCACCTGGTTTGGGGGCAGGACCGAACCATTTCATGTAAATAGAGGGCGGGGGGGCAATAACTTACCCCTCCCATGCGAAGCCCCCGCTTGTCCCCCATACATACAACATATCTAAGGTCCCTCAGTGGAGTATGGAATTTCAAGCATGGATTCAACTACAAAGAACAGCAAGCTTTTTTCGAAACCCTCATAAAGAAGGGCAATGGTTGGTAGGGTTACAATAACAAATCAGACATTGAATATCTCTTCCAGCGTGGTCAAGTTAATAATTATGCTGTGGATAATGTATTAAACTACCCAGACACCTCAACGATACAGTCGTCCTTCTGAACTGAGCTGCAGGACAGGAATGAAATGAGACCATCCTCCTCAGTGAATTTCATAAAAATAGTGAAACATTTAAAAAAAGTTATCCTTTTTAGATAAAACAATACAACATATATTCACGTCACCAATTAAGCAATTAAGGTCTACAGTAGCCTCAACAGTACTCTGTAGGGTAGCATCATGGGGAAGCCAGAGGACAGCTAGCTTCTAACCTAGTCTGGGTACATTGACTTCATTACAAAATCTAGGAAGCTCATGGTTCTCACCTCCTTCCATAGACTTACACAGTAATTATGACAACTTCCGGATGGACATCCTCCAACCTAACAGAGCTATTGCAGCATCAACTGACACGTTGTCCTCCCAATAAAATGATCAGAGAATGAATCAAGTACTGAAAGCATAAGCTACAACTAGCGAATGCTACAGTGCATAAAATGTGGTGAGTAGTTGACTCAAAGAGAGAGAAAGGCAATAGTTTTGAACAAATTCATTTATTCAAAAATTAAGTAGGAGCAAGAGAGAGCGAGAAATAGAGCTAGCTATATTGAGTCTTTTTTTTTTTCCACTTTCGCTTACTTAGCCAGTAAATGTAGCTAACTAGTTTAGCTTACTCAAACACCCGGCTCCAACAGAGGGATGCTATGTTAGCTAGCTGGCTATGGCTATCCAACACTGGAGATGTTGGACTAATGTATTGCCCCCATGACCTACCGGTGTAACTGCTTATGACAAACATACATTGACTTGGATAAACATACCCACATTTGTCCAAGAGACACTCCTCACGTTTGCAACTGTTGGGCTAATGATTATGCCAGAGATCAGCTGAATGCAGGCAAGAATGTGCAAGGCGGTATCGAATGTGTCACTGTCTGGCCATGCGTCACTATCTGTCACATCAAATGTTTCTCTCGACCTGTGTGCACCTATGTTGTTAACTATAATTTATAGGCTAGGTTGTAGCAACCTCATGATGGGTATAGGGAGAATTTGAGTATCATGTAGTAGCCTAAAACCTACCGATGTTACATTGAGCTGGGTCATCCATTATCCTGTAATAGAAATAAGGCCATGCTCATAAAAGAAAATAGTCCTCCCTCATCTTAAACGGCACCGACCACCACCGATTTGGAAAATTTGCAATAACAGTGTTGAACATGATTTTTGAATGACTACCTCATCTCTGTACCCCACACATACAATTATCTGTAAGGTCCCTCAGTCGAGCAGTGAATTTGAAAGAGATTCAACCATAAAAATCAGGGAGCTTTTCCAATGACTCACAGATAAGGGCATTGGTAGATGGGTAAAAATAAGAAAGCAGACTTTGAATATCCCTTTTGAGCATGGTGAAGTTATTAATTACACTTTGGATGGTGTATCAATAAACCCAGTCACTACAACGATACAGGCATACTTCCTAACTCAGTTGCCAGAGAGGAAGGAAACCACTCAGGGATTTCACCATGAGGCCAATGGTGACTTTAAAACAGTGATAAGGAGAGAACTGAGGATGGATCAACCACATTGTAGTGACTCCACAATAATGACCTAAATGACAGAGTGAAAAGAAGAAAACAAATATACAAAATACAAATATTCCAAAACATGCATCTTGTATGCAACAAGACACTAATGTAATACTGCAAAAAAACATGGCAAAGGAATACACTTTTTGGCCTAAATGCAAAGCACTATGTTTGGGGCAATCCAACACAACACATCCCTGAGTAACTGCCTCCTTATTTTCAAGCATGGTGGTGGCTGCATCACTGTATGGGTGTGCTTGGTGTCGGCAAATGCTGGGGAGATTTTAAAACAGACTAAACAGAAACGTGATAGGGCTAAGCACAGGCAAAATCATAGAGCAAAACCTGCTTTAGTCTGCTTTACACCAGCCACGGAGAGGAATTTATGCAAATTGAAGTGGGTCTAGGGTGTCAGGTAAGGTGGAGGTGATATGATCCTTGACTAGCCTCTGAAAGGAAAACACTTCATGATGGCAGAAGTGAGTGCTGCGGGGCGATAGTAATTCATTTAGTTACCTTTGCCTTCTTGGGTACTGGAACAATGGTGGCCATCCTGAAGCATGTGGGGACAGCAGACTGGGATAGGGAGAGATTGAATATGCTGGTCTGCACGTGCTCTGAGGACACGGATTGCACAATCCAGATGGATTGAATTGTTCTTTTCCCCTCATCAATCGACACACAATACCCCATAATGACATCACAATACCCCATAATGACATCACAATACCACATAATGACATCACAATACCACATAATGACAAAGCAAAAACAAGTTTTTAGACATGTTTGCAAATGTATTGAAAATAAAAACTGAAATATCACATTGATGTAAGTATTCAGACCCTTTACTCAGTACTTTGTTGAAGCACCTTTGACTGCGATTACAGCCTTGAGTCTTCTTGAGTAAGATGCTACAAGCTTGGCACACCTGCATTTGGGTAGTTTCTCCTATTCTTCTCTGCAGATCCTCTCAAGCTCTGCCAGGTTAGATAGGGAGCGTCGCTGCACAGCTATATTTTAAGGTCTCTCCAAGAGATGTTCGATCGTGTTCAAGTCCGGGCTCTGGCTGGGCCACTCAAAGACATTCAGAGACTTGTCCCGCATTGTCTTGGCTGTGTGCTTAGGGTCGTTGTCCCGTTGGAAGGAGGTCCTGAGAGCTCTGGAGCAGGTTTTCGCTGTACTTTTCACAGTTCATCTTTCCCTAAACCCTGACTAGTCTCCCAGTCCCTGCCACTGAAAAACTTTCCCACAGCACGATGCTGCTACCACCATGCTTCACAGTAGGGATGGTGCCAGGGTTCCTCCAGACATGACACTGGGCATTCAGGCCAAAGAGTTCAATCTTGGTTTCATCAGACCAGAGAATCTTGTTTCTCATGGTCTGAGAGTCTTTAGGTGCCTTTTGGCAAACTCCAAATGGGCTGTCATGTGCCTTTTACTGAGGAGTGGCTTCCGTCTGGCCACTCTACCATAAAGGCCTAATTGGTGGAGTGCTGCAAAGATGTCCTTCTGGAAGGTTCTCCCATCTCAGAGTGACTATTGGATTCTTGGTCACCTCCCTGACCAAGGCCCTTCTCCCCAAATTGCTCAGTTTGGCCAGGCGGACAGCTCTAGGAAAAGTCTTGATGGTTCCAAACTTATTCCATTTAAGAATGATTGAGGCCACTGTGTTCTTGGGGACCTTCAATGCTGCAGACATTTTTTGGTACCCTTCCCCAGATCTGCCTGGACACAATCCTGTCTCTGAGCTTGACAGACAATTTCTTCTACCTCATGGATTGGTTTTTGCTCTGACATGCACTGTCAACTGTGGGACCTTATATAGACAGGTGTGTGCCTTTCCAAATCATGTCCAATCAATTGAATTTACCACAGGTGGACTCCAATCAAGTTGTAAAAACACCTCAAGGATGATCAATGGAAACAGGAGGCACCTGAGTCTCATAGCAAAGGGTCTGAATAGTGAATACTTATGTAAATATTTATTTTATTTAACCTTCATTTAACTAGGCAAGTCAGTTAAGAACAAATTCTTAAGAACAAGTCCTTCTTTAACCGGTCTCCTTCCCTTCATCTACACTTATTGAAGTGGATTTAACAAGTGGCATCAATAAGGGATCATAGCTTTCGCCTGGATTCCCTGGTCAGTCTATGTCATGGGAAGATTTAGCAGATGCTCTTATCAAGAGCGACTTACATCAAGTGCATTCAACTTATTAACATAGCTAGGTGAGACAACCACATATCACAGTCAAATATACAGAATAATATTCCATTCATGCTAAAGATTGGACATACAGCGTTTAGCAAAAAAAAGACGAAGTAAAATCATATACATCTAAAAATCTATTCGTAGAACATTTCTAATGAAATGTAAAAAAGTGATGGATATAACGTTTTGGGGGGGAAAAACGTGATTCTAATATTCCATAACTCTTCTCAAGAGATTCCTTTAGCAGTGACGCTAGTAGTTAGCCATGGAGCTGTTCCTAGATTTGTGACGACGTTGTCTTCACGTCTATATTTTAGACCTAGGCATCATACAGTATGCTGATGTCTTTCACCTGCTCAAAACCCGGAGGCTAAAATAGTAGGAGTGACGAGAGGTTAAATCAACCACCCACACTTCTTTTTTTGGGGGGTGTTGGTGGTGGTGTGACATATCACCTCCACCTGTGCCCCTTTTGTCTCTCACGTACCCCTCCCACCAACACTCTCAGATCTCCAGTATCATCTAGCCCCTCTCCTCTTCACCAGCTGCAAGGACTTTCTTCCTCTCCCTCCTCCCACTCTCCTTTCCCCTTTTTCCCCTCCCAAACGTTTTCTCTCTCTCTCTCTCTCTCTCTCTCTCTCTCTCTCTCTCTCTCTCTCTCTCTCTCTCTCTCGCTCTCTCTCTCCTCTCTCTCCCTCTACCCCCACTCTCTCTCTCTCTCTCTCTCTCTCTCTCTCCCTCTTACCCCCTCTCTCTCCCCCTCTACCCCCCTCTCTCTTTCCCAACCCTTCTTCTCCCCCTCTACCCCCCTCTCTCTCTCTCTCTCTCCCTCTTACCCCCCCTCTCCCAAACCTTCTTCTCTCCCCTTCCATTCTCCATCCCCACCGGGACCGTGTGTTTTCAGTTCTAAGGCTGTCTTTCAATCCATTTCCTTTATCGTCTGCCGTAAAAAGAGCATCAGTAGAGAATATTTATTTATTTATTTAGCCCAGAGAGGCGCAGGGGGTTCCTGTGTGCAGCGTCTCTTGATCTCAGAGAATTACCTGAAAGCTTTGCTCTCCAGGAAGAGACTGCAGCGTTGGAGCAGGCCTGCCTGCCTTCCTCCTCTCCTCCACTCATCCCTCCTCTTCGCCAGTCATCCCTCCTTCCTCCCCAGCCTTTATCTCTGTGGCTCTGGCCAGACTCAGTCTGTTGATGTATGAATAATGAATAGACCAGGGACACGGAAACATCAGTGCTGCAAACTGCCTCCATAATGAGATCCACACTATGGATAGAGGAGGATGGTGGCAGGGTGGGAGGCAGGTGAGGATGTACAAGGTATACAGTACAATAATAGGTTTGCCGCGCTGCATGTCTAAACATGCAAATAAACTGCCAGTAAACACAATTGTTGAGCATCAGTGATCAAGGCGTATGGATTATCCTGCGTAACGGTTTGTTACACAACATGCCGGTGGTAGCATGTAGAAAAGCAGGAACAAAGAGAAGAAACCCCATAGAGAAGCAAAAAAGTTCCCAGCAATGTTAGACAATGACAACTTTGTCCTTCAGTATTATTCCTGACCCAATTGTCTAGTTAGGGGCCCAGCACCACTACACACTTGGTTAGTTACTCCTGATCCCTCAACAGAACACAAAGGCTGTAGTGTTACGTGGTGACCTACCTGGGAGTGGAACTGTTCTGCTGCAGTGGACAACAGTGACCTGCAGGATAACATTTGACCTAAAAGGTGAGAGGTCACTGAGCAACATTGAATGACATTTTCCTTGAATGGGGGGGTTGACACAGATTCCGGTAATTAGTCCATCCCAGATCTGAAGAATCTTCCTTCCTTTGGTGAACTGACCAGATAAATATGTCTGGATCAAATACATTATACATTTAAAAGGTTTGTACATGTTGGTATTTTATATCTATTATAAAAAGAGGACAGGTAACTATGGAAGACTGAAACACACCTGTTGTCGTGGGAGATTTTCTCGGGGGATTAATATTTCACCATGACCTCTGAACTTTGACCCTTATCTTGACACTGGTGAATTCCCAGCCTCTGGGACACAACTTCAGTAACAGATGCTCCTATCATCCTTATGGTCCTCTGAATGTCATGGCATATCACAAACCATAGTCCCACACTATCATCGAGAAAGAGGAGGAATAGAAGAAAAGAAAGGGGGTAAGAGAAAGATAGAGAGAGAGAGAGAGAGAACTGTCATACACACTGAAAGCATGGTTAGACTACTGATCTGAGGCATCAGTAGGCATCTGAATGGCAGTGGTAAGTGTATCATATGCAGGCCTCCTCCCTCTCATTACCCCGCAACAGCCTCCTCACAGGCACAGGTCAAGCATGCTCTGTGCTTAACGGCCCCCTTGTCAGCCAGGATAAATAGCTCAGCAGCCCTGATTGCTAAATTATATCTTCACTTAGTCATCTATCAATCACACGCCTGCATTAGGAAGAGGGCAGGACCCCCCCCCCCCACACCCAATCCAACCCCTGACAGCCTGATAGAGGGAGGGGGACAGAGGAGGGAGGGGAGGGACGTGGAGAGGGAGGGAGAGGATGAGCCCGGTGGGGTTAAGTGCAGTGAGGGTGTGATGTGTGGCAGGGAGGAGAGGAGGGAGACAGAGAGAGACAGAGAGAGAGAGAGAGAGAGGAGGTTTCTCTTCTCTCAGAGATCCATTAGCTAATGGATGTCTTGAGCCCTGTCACTTATCCCCACTACCGTCGCCACACACTCATCTACTACGCTTCAGAGACGGAGTGTGTGCATGCATCCGATGTGGATTCAACGTGTTTGTGTGTGTATTCCTATATTCATTGTGACTTCAAGTGTCCCTAAATTCAGTGTGATAAATTAACTCAATATGAGAGAGCACATGTGTCATGGGACTTAAACTCATTGATGTCAATAAGACATCGCTCTGCTTTGATCAGGCCTTGAGGCTTAGGAATAGGAAAATAACCTTCCCATACACCTCCGCACACATGCACACGCACGCGCGCGCGCGCACACACACACACACACACACACACACACACACACACACACACACACACACACACACACACACACACACACACACACACACACACACACACACACACACACACACACACACACACACACACACACACACACAGTCTCCGCCTGCAGCCTGGCTGATCAATAACCCGGAGCAGGGCACATCTGTCTAATTAAGAAGGCCTTCCTCACTGAGCATTGTTTGCGAAAGCAAACTCGTCGTGGCGTCTGAAGCGCCTGGCACTTCACTAACGCTTTCCATTATGTGAGCGTCTCCATTCGGTGTCTATGACCACGCAATTGGCAGTGTGATGAAAATCGCAGAACATCACAGGGCTTGTGAAATGTGCTTGATGTGGTAGCTAGCTCCACAGACAGACGATCCAAAAACCACAGTTCCAGGACCATCTCAGGGTCCTTTTCCCCCTCGTATTCAGATCCCCGTGATGCTCCGCACGGCCGGGGAACCGTGTGAGGTCGGCAGAACGGAGCGTTTTACAAGCTAATCAGATCCGAGTGGCTCAAATGAAATGTGCACAATGAAAAAAGACACTTCATTCCCGCTGAGGACCGTAAATGCAAATGATGAATCAATTACATGCAAAGCGCATATCAATTAATAACTTAGGAAGCCATCATTAATATGTTAAAGGAAACTAGCTGGGCATATTCACTATTCCATTAGGCTGTAATACATGAATTAATTAACTAATTAAAGCAGGATTCTGATCCAGAGGGGAGGAACCCTTTCATTTGTGATCTAGATGAGAGATGTGCAGGCCTCCACTCTGATTTGATTGGGCCATTCAGGTTCACTGCTTTGATGACATCATACCCGGGCATTGCCCTGCATTCAAACCCATCCAGTACGACTTGAACATGGGATAAACCCTGCGCAATGCTATATGATTTTGGCTTGGCATGGCTGAGTTTATCATGGCGCTGTGACAGTGGGGGTGTGTAATGAAATCGTGGATACTCAAATCTCACCGTGTTGCGGGTCCAGGAACGAGCTTGTATAGTGTGTGCGTTTTTTGACTTTGTAGAGTGTGTTGGTGCCCCAGTATATCACGTCACTGGGAAATGCAACAAAATGCTACCAAGACAAAACAGCTTCACAAAGACAACAAGAACATCAACCGTTTCACAGACAAGAGGGAACTTTAATTAAATATTGTGAAAGTTGAAAAGTTATTTTACAGTTCAAAGTTAATCCAAAAAAAAAAAAAAAAGAAGGAGATCATCTTTACAGTAGTTTCATTTTCTCTTTTCCTTGTCCATCAATATATAACTGCTCTGTGTGTCCAGTCGAAGACAAGGCTTGGTAAGAGAAATGGAGAGATGGGCTCAAAAGGGTGACAATAGGATTCAGAGAACAATTTCATTCCTTTCGTTGACCAGGTGGCCACCTCCCTGACAGGGATGGCTCTATACTCTTGGCTGGGCGGTGACACAGTAAACCTCAAACGTATCTGTCCCTGTACCCGAAAGACAGGAGAACTGAGTCACAATGCTGAACTCATCATTACACAAGTGCATTTTACAAGAGACTCCCTCGTCCTCAGAATCCTCAGTTTAAATTGTCCCCCTCCTAATAAAGTCACTTCAAAAAAATATCCGTCAGCAATTAAATTAAAAAGCCACGTTCTCTTTCAGAGGACTGTTAGCGCGAACACACACGCGCACACGCACGCACACACGCACGCACGCTCACACACACAAAAGACTACAAAGAGTGGTCATATGACCCATGTCAGAGATAAACAGGTGGCTCAATTTGTATATAAAGGGAGGGGAAGAGAAAAGGGGGAGAGTCAGAAGAGGGCAGTAGCTATTGTCGAAGCAAGGGTGTAAAATGACTTGTGTGTACAGATTATTGTGCTGTCATTTAAAACTGTTCATCATCAGATCTGTTGTTGTACCATAACCTTTCTCAAACAGAATCAAACAGTAGATAGAATATGGCTTCACCATCAACCCACCCCTAGCTGTGTATATGAGAGAGGAATATGAAGGGGAGGCTTGGCTTCAAATGAGTATTGCAGTGCACCTCACTCCTCTCCTCCTCTCCTCCACCACTCCTTACCCCTCCAGCTGCTCAACACATTAAATATTTATCCTCCCTTCTCTTCTCAGTCATCTCATCACAGTGTCCTCCCCCCATCAGCCAGCCAGCCCCATCCACCTCCCTCCCTCCCTCCCTCCCTCCCTCCCTCCCTCCTCTTCCTCTCTATCCTACAGCTCTCCTCTCCTCTTACTACCTGCCACTCTCTCTGCCTTGCCGTGCCGAGCGCTCACTGTGACAGGGAAAACAGGTAAACATTCCTCAGGGTTCCAGGATAAGGAACAACTCCACTTGTGCTACCCCATCTCTATATTTTGCTTGTTGCACCCATTTTGAAGTATGTTAGCAGAGCACTGGTGGGGTCTCTACTCTACACTGACGGCTGTGGCTTTGCATTGTTAAGGCATCTAAACTGCTGGTTCAGATTTTGGTGAGACAACAGAGGGGAAAGGGAAAATAAGATGGAAGCAAAATTTGTGGGGGGGTTATTTTCATATTTTTTGCCAAAAATGGTCTTCCTGCTTTTAGCACACAAATGCATCGCTAGGAGGAGAAAACCCATATGCATATTGTTTGTTTTTCAACAGTATCAGTTCTTCTGAAAGCCAAAAAATCTAAGCAAAAAAAGATATTTATATGATATACTTATATACTCTCAAAACCTATATAACTAAATACTATAAGAATAATATGCTACTTTTACCATGTGATAAAACAAATCCAATATCAAGACAAAACGAAAAACAGCAACATTTTCATTAACGAACAAATTATACAAAAATAGACAATGGCTTTAGGGTGGATGGAATTAGAAATGAAAGTATGGCTTTAAAACAAAAACAAAAAAAAAAAAAAAACATAACAATGAAATGTATCAAAATGACATTTAAACGTGGAACATGGTAGACAACCAAATAAAAACAGATCGGTACTGTCACAAAATGCAAAACATACACATGAAGGATGATGAAGAAGCAATGTACAAATTCAGGAGATACATACATTATTTATATGGATATTTTACATACTGTATATCCCTTTTTTACTATCCAAAATCTCCGAGCTAAAGTTGATGAGATCATTTTGAGTATGTAGTAAACATGACATCCGTGACACTATATTGTAAAGCTGCCTTAAGACTTCTTTAAATGTATAAATATATCTTAAACAATGACTTTGGCAAAAAAAAAAAATCACAAAGACTAACAAATGTATTACTATATACAAAAAAAAAACACACGTCACACAAGAAAGCAAACAAAAAACAACAATTGAAAAGGTTGGATTCAGATATTTGCTAGGCATCTGAGGAGTCGGTAACTTTTACAGTGCTGGCTATTCCATTGATCACCACGGCAGCTGGGACACCACTACACACCTCACTGTTGACTCATTAGTCTGTCTATAAAGTGTCTCCCAGTATTCCGTTTCTCAGATCCTAAACTGTTGTACGGTAACATGGTGGAATAAGAAGCACATTTTTAATGGCCGGCCCATGATCACAGTTTCATGGTGAGAGCGTAACAAACAGAACAACTATAATAATACAACATTTTAATTCACACGATATAGCAAAAGTGAAATGGCAACACCCTTTAAAAATGTATGGTTTCCTTCATTGAGATTTCGTGGTGGATGGCAGAGAGAGAGAGAGAGAGAGAGAGAGAGAGAGCACACTTTAACAAAAGGGGTTCTGATGTACAGTTATGGGACTTGGCTGAGCGGCTCCACAGCAAGTTAGCGGTCCAGAGTCCATACAGTAGAGACACTGTTGGCATCCAGGGCAGGTTCAGGCTCTGCTCTCTATCTCTGACAACCACCTAGGAGCTTGGACACGATCGGTGCACTCACAGCCAACATGGGGTGAATGGCTGGTTATGTGTCATCATGGATAAATCACTTGCTTTCTGTGGAGATGAGTGAAAGCGCTAGTCGTGGCGATGGCAGTCTCTGCTTGGCATGAGAGGGAGAGAAATGTGTATGGGCTGTTTGCGGTGGCCCAAACAAACTCGAAAGCAGAGAGTTTCTGCAATGGTGCATAGTTAGCTTGTGCTACCTATCATGTATGTGTCTTTCTGTGCCTTAGGGTTAGTTAGGGCATGTGGCATAGTCTCCAGCATATTGTTATTGTATAAATCTAATTCAGTCTTCACTATTCAACTGGAGGTTCTCTGCCGCTCACTTTCAACACGTTGTTTTATCCTTCGCAAACATTTTCTTCATTTATCTTTTTTTATTTTTTATTCATAAATAAAAAAAAATCCCTCTAATAGTGTGTATTACATTTTGAAATATGGGAAATATGTATTTTTCGCACAAAGGTAAAACACAAACGATGCACTAAATAAAAGAAAGAGTCAATCCTCTCCAAAATAAATAATGTTTTTTTTCTTTTTCGGTGGGCTTTCTGGGTAATCTGTGGCCTTGCCTTCCCTCTTAAAAAGTGTCAACAAGGTGTACAAATTCAAAAGAGGTTGTTGCAAATTCTCTGTTTTTTTTTTTCTCCGTTTTTTTTCTTCTTCTTCTTCGTCTTCTTTTTTTTTTGTTCAAATGTGATTCCTTTTAAAAAGGGCCTGAGTTACGGGTTCCATTCCTTCAATGCAGGACTGACGATCCAGTCCTAAACCGGAGCCTTATGTACATGCTGAGATCCATGTCTGGGTGTGTGTGTCCTTCTCCTCACACACACGCACCGCTTACATGGGAGGAACGATCATTCCAGGAATCACTGTTGGGTGGAGGAGGGGGGTAAGAGTCGGTTAATGCATAAACAATTGCCCAATGTTTTCCTCACATAATGATTCCTCTTAAATAAAGCAATCTGTTCACACATCTGCATAACAAACTATGGCCTATGAAACTATGACTCAAATACGCTTTCAAACAAGGGATAAATCATTTCTATCTTTTCACAGCCCCGCCAAATTGGAAATTGGCACAAATGGGACACTTGAAACGCTTGATTAGTGCTGTCAAAAGAAAACGGCCTCTTAATTGTTTGCATGCGCTGAGGCTCATTGTGTTTGTGACGTATTGCATCATCCCCGGCAGCTTCAAACGGCTGCATGGGGATCCGTGTCAACATGTGAGGAACAGAGCTATGCTTAATGAGAGCTCCAAATCAGACCAAGTGTGACTACAGAACGCAGTGCAGTGACGACATACCAGGCACAATACTACACAACGCTATACTACACATGGCTGGGAGGGGTTGAAAGTCATTCAACATCTTGTATGTATCTATATATATATATATATATATATATATATGTGTGTATATATATATATATATATATGTGTGTATATATATATATGTGTATATATATGTAATACATTTTAGACTAGAATAAACAAGAAACTCCATCGTCTTCAATCATTCCCAGGGATAGGGATTGTATTTGAGTGCATGGTAAGGGAATGATAAGATGTGGTAATGCCATGAGTGGAGTAGAACATGGCCTAACGTATCCAGTGTAGTGGGACAGGACGGAGGAGGTCCTCTAAGCTGTGTTCCTTAAAGTGGGGGAGAAATGCTTATTGCTGCAAATTTAACTTGACGTTAGTTCTACAACTGCTGACAAACACAAAAGAGGACGCTGGGTGTTTTTCTGCAGGCGTTGTGCTTCAAACTACTGCTGATGGAATCAAGAGAGGCAGAAACAGTCACGCGCGCGCACACACACACACACACACACACACACACACACACACACACACACACACACACACACACACACACACACACACACACACACACACACACACACACACACACACACACACACACACACACACACACACACACACACACACACCCTGTGTAAGCTCATTCAATAAAACACAGTAAGTCCTTAACCAAAATCACGAGTGTAACATACAAAACAAAATCATTTGACATTCGTATGTCAGGTTAACAAAATTATCTTTGAATCAAACCTTAAGGGTTTCTTCAGCTGTCCCCATAGGAGAACCCTTTGAATAAGTGCACTCTAGGAAAAAGAAGTGCAAAAGATAACCATTTTTGGTTGCAGTTAGATCTAGATCCCCTTTTACGGAGGATTCTACATGGAACACAAAAGGGTTCTACCAGGAACCAAAACGGGTTCTCCTATGGGGATGCCAAAGAACCCTTTTGGAACGCTTTTTTTCTAAGAGTGCAGAGTTGGTTTACTAATCTTAGAACAATCTGATTTACATGGAAGGCATAATACTTCTCAGCAAATCCTGCTGATACTGCGCTTGACTGCAGAGAAACCATGGCAGCATGTGGTATTTTCTGGCACTTCCGTGTCAGTTGTGTCATATTGTGACACACAACTGACACAGAACTGGGAGAGAAGGAGCTTGGATTTAGATACCGCTTCTCGCTGACAGAACAGCGTATATGACAGTGCCTCAACTCTGCTTTGATCTGCCATAGTGTAACACACACACACACACACACAGGCATGCAAGCACACACACACGCACGCTGTCGGTGTGTGTATGTCAATGGAAATAGCGACAGTATCGATTGTCAACAGAGCCCAACAGCTGT
Organism: Oncorhynchus keta; assembly: GCF_023373465.1. Taxonomy (NCBI): domain Eukaryota; kingdom Metazoa; phylum Chordata; class Actinopteri; order Salmoniformes; family Salmonidae; genus Oncorhynchus; species Oncorhynchus keta. The sequence continues at coordinate 1,156,088 of NC_068432.1, read as the reverse complement.
CATTGTTGATCATTTCCCAGCATAGTGGGAGGGTTTGATCAGAGAGAAGAGCCTGTCTGACAAACGGCAGAAAGAGAGCAAGAGAGACGCTGTGTAACTACACTACACTACACTACACTACACTACACTACACTACACTACACTACAGGATGTTGAAGAAATTAGGTTGTACTCCTGGTGTCCCAGCTCCTGGTAAGTACACTACACTACACTACACTACACTACACTACACTACACTACACTACAGGATGTTGAATAAATTAGGTTGTACTCCTGGTGTCCCAGCTCCTGGTAAGTACACTCCAATCCACTCCACTCCACTCCACTCCACTCCACTCCACTACACTACACTACACTACACTACACTACACTACACTACACTACACTACACTACAGGCTGTTGAAGCAATGAGGTTCTACTCCTGGTGTCTCCGCTCCTACCAGGTACACTACACTACAGGCTGTTGAAGAAATGAGGTTGTACCCCTGGTGTCCCAGCTCCTGGTAAGTACACTCCACTCCACTCCACTACACTACACTAGACTACACTACACTACACTACAGGCTGTTGAAGCAATGAGGTTGTACTCCTGGTGTCCCAGCTCCTGGTAGGCTGGTGGATCTCTTATCATAGCATAACACTACATACGCTATGGTTAAACAGAACTTCTCCAACACAATCCTCCTGTACTGATTATCCACTCATGGCTTGGATGGTTTATTTAATAAACAAAAGGTTCATGTAAATGGTGAGATATCTATTCGCATTGTGTTACAGTAAGGTTGTTGCTCGATGCTTGCAGCCCTGCAGGGCCCTATGGGTCTCCCCAACTGATGTTGCGCTTGGGAAGATACTTCCTGTATCCATGTATGAGGTCTGTTGAAGACAGCAGTGTGTCCTGTCGGCTCTGTATTCCCACACCCACACAGCTACATCCTGCCCTGCCCTCTCCCCAAACATCCTTACCCTTTCTCCCCATTCACACACAGGAAGCTAGGGACAACCACAAAAACATTCAAGCCAAATTAAAAAGGACAAACTTGTGAGTAATATGCCGACTCTGCCAAAATGCCCTTGGATAAACAAAAGCACAGAGCAAAATGAGAGATATCCTCTCATCCTCTCTTTCCTCAACATATACAGCTGCAGTATGAGGATGGTTAATGTTCATGTAATGGGTGAATGGATGGGTAGATGGATGGATGGAGGAGTGGATGGATGGATAGATGGATGGTTAATGAGATAGAGGAGTAGAGGGGTGGATGGGTGCATGCAAGAGAGAGTAACATACTTCAGGAGAAGGCCAGGCCCTGCAGCGAGCTGGCTGTGGAGTACTTGCTAGAGTCCACAAAAGACTGATCTGAGGGAGGGAGCGCAAAGAAAGAGGGGAAGATAGGGAAGGAGAGGAGAGGGGAGGAGAGGAAGAGAAAACAATGTGTTAGAGGATGGGAGGAGGAGGAATGACAGGGGATATTGGGGACGGAGAGGTTGGTTAGAGAGCGTCACGGACTGGCCCGGAAAGAACACAATGTCTCGACTGGGTGAGGGGCTCACCTTGGAGACTGTTGCCATTGGTGCTGGTGCAGGTGGGCGGGGGTGAGGTCTGGGGTCGCACCACGGGAGCGAAGGCGCTCTTCTGCTTGACGGCCGACACCATGTTGGCAGGGGAGAAGGAAAAGATCCCAGAAGAGCTGCTACAGTTAGAGGGCAGGCTGGTGGAGGACGCCATGTTGGGGCTGGAGGGAACGACTGAAGGGATGGGGGGAGGGAGGGAGAGAGGGAGAGAGAGATGGGGGAGGGGGAGGAGAGAGGAAAGGGAGACGGAGAGAGAAAGAGAGAGACAGACAGACAAAGACAGAGAGAGAAGGGGCATAGCAAGAGGTTAATTTCACCAGGTGGGATTTAGACCTTATCGAGTACACAAGAGAAAATACAACTCCATAAGTATGCGAGGGAGTCTCAAACGAGAGGAATTTATATTCAAGTTCATTCTAACAAATGAATAGCTATCGATCAAGTATTTTCCCAATCCACCTAGCAGTGGTCTCCTAGGCAGTTAACAATTCAATGTTAGCACACTTAGACAACCATTTGAATTCAACATTCACTGCTCTTTAATGTTTTTCCTGCTGGTTACACTTCATTGGAAGTGATTCTTGTTAATGCACCATTTAAATAGGTTTATAGCTCCATCCAAGCAGAACCTTGTAACAATGGCACAATCCATTTATCAAGTCCTAACTAATCAATTAATGAAAATTGGAAGCACAGAGCCCAGGCTTGTGGATTGATTGGAAGTGTCTAATGGAGTCAGCCAACCTTTTAAAATACTTGTTAACATCCTGGGGACCAAAGTGGTGAAATTGAATTGTTACCCCTCCAATTAGTTTATTGATTTAATTAACAGTCTTTAATTCTGTGGCCGGCCTAGAAAGGAGCTGTGATACGGCCAGTCAGGCGTTGCAAACAGGCAATACCACAGTGGCTCTCAATCTAATTTCAGGGCAATCCGATGGAAGGACACACATTGCCTAATAGAGAGGCCGGCAGTCCTCCACAAGCCAGAACATTCCAGCATGGTTTCACCTCCTAACTATTGAGTGCTCTTAGTCTCATATAGCTAGTCGATATCGCAGTGTTGATTCCTCTCCCTGAAAGAAATCTGTGGGTGTCGGTTCTTAGATCCATGCCAAACTGTCCTCAAACACAAGCCTTGGCAACTGGCACCCACCCTCCCTCCTCCCACTATCATTAGACCCCCCAAAAAAAAAAAAAAAACAATCACCCATTTCTCTTTCTGCCTCTCTCTCTAACCCTCTCCCTCTGTGTTTTCCTAATTGGAAAAGGGTAGTCAATTAAGAATTAGCAGAAGAACAACAACAGTGTGGAAGTATGGCTGTCAGATGAAAGAGGATTAGAGGATAGGACTGGTTTTAAACAGTTGTTCAAGACAGGCTCCATTGCTGGGAGACTGCCAGGCAGAAAGCCCCATAGGGAAATAGCCATAGATCTGAAGGCTTCACTGTCACACGCACCGCTGTCTCATAAACAAACAAATGAGGAGAGAAAACTCCCACTCCTCTCATCACTCCTCAAAGACTAGAACTCTGTATAGTAATGTGCAGCCCCTTAGGCAGTCCACTGGACTACAGATCAGAACCCATACTGTACAGCTCTTCAGGCAGACCACTGGACTACAGACCAGAACCCATACTGTACAGCTCTTCAGACAGACCACTGGACTACAGACCAGAACCCATACTGTACAGCTCTTCAGACAGACCACTGGACTACAGACCAGAACCCATACTGTACAGCTCTTCAGACAGACCACTGGACTACAGACCAGAACCCATACTGTACAGCTCTTCAGACAGACCACTGGACTACAGACCAGAACCCATACTGTACAGCTCTTCAGACAGACCACTGGACTACAGACCAGAACCCATACTGTACAGCTCTTCAGACAGACCACTGGACTACAGACCAGAACCCATACTGTACAGCTCTTCAGACAGACCACTGGACTACAGACCAGAACCCATACTGTACAGCTCTTCAGACAGACCACTGGACTACAGACCAGAACCCATACTGTACAGCTCTTCAGACAGACCACTGGACTACAGACCAGAACCCATACTGTACAGCTCTTCAGACAGACCACTGGACTACAGACCAGAACCCATACTGTACAGCTCTTCAGACAGACCACTGGACTACAGACCAGAACCCATACTGTACAGCTCTTCAGACAGACCACTGGACTACAGACCAGAACCCATAGACCAGACCAACCCATACTGCTCTTCAGACAGACCACTGGACTACAGACCAGACCAGCTCTTCAGACAGACCACTGGACTACAGACCAGAACCCATACCGTACAGCTCTTCAGACAGACCACTGGACTACAGACCAGAAGTACAGCTCTTCAGACAGACCACTGGACTACAGACCAGAACCCATACTGTACAGCTCTTCAGACAGACCACTGGACTACAGACCAGAACCCATACTGTACAGCTCTTCAGACAGACCACTGGACTACAGACCAGAACCCATACTACAGCTCTTCAGACAGACCACTGGACTACAGACCAGAACCCATACTGTACAGCTCTTCAGACAGACCACTGGACTACAGACCAGAACATACTGTACAGCTCTTCAGACAGACCACTGGACTACAGACCAGAACCCATACTGAACAGCTCTTCAGACAGACCACTGGACTACAGACCAGAACCCATACTGTACAGCTCTTCAGACAGACCACTGGACTACAGACCAGAACCCATACTGTACAGCTCTTCAGACAGACCACTGGACTACAGACAGACCAGCTCTTCAGAACCACTGGACTACAGACCATACTGTACAGCTCTTCAGACAGACCACTGGACTACAGACCAGAACCCATACTGTACAGCTCTTCAGACAGACCAGACTACAGACCAGAACCCATGTACACTTCAGACAGACCACTGGACTACAGACCAGAACCCATACTGTACAGCTCTTCAGACAGACCACTGGACTACAGACCAGAACCCATACCGTACAGCTCTTCAGACAGACCACTGGACTACAGACCAGAACCCATACCGTACAGCTCTTCAGACAGACCACTGGACTACAGACCAGAACCCATACTGTACAGCTCTTCAGACAGACCACTGGACTACAGACCAGAACCCATACTGTACAGCTCTTCAGACAGACCACTGGACTACAGACCAGAGCTCTTCAGACAGACCACTGACTACAGACCAGAAGCTCTTCAGACAGACCACTGGACTACAGACCAGAACCCATACTGTACAGCTCTTCAGACAGCTACCACTTACAGACCAGAACCCATACTGAACAGCTCTTCAGACAGACCACTGGACTACAGACCAGAACCCATACTGTACAGCTCTTCAGACAGACCACTGGACTACAGACCAGAACCCATACTGTACAGCTCTTCAGACAGACCACTGGACTACAGACCAGAACCCAGTACACAGACCACTGGACTATACAGAACCCATACTGTACAGCTCTTCAGACAGACCACTGGACTACAGACCAGAACCCATACTGAACAGCTCTTCAGACAGACCACTGGACTACAGACCAGAACCCATACTGTACAGCAGACAGACCACTTCAGACAGACCACTGGACTGGACTACAGACCAGAACCCATACTGTACAGCTCTTCAGACAGACCACTGGACTACAGACCAGAACCCATACTGTACAGCTCTTCAGACAGACCACTGGATACAGACCAGAACCCATGAACAGCTCTTCAGACAGACCACTGGACTACAGACCAGAACCCATACACAGCTCTTCAGACAGACCACTGGACTACTGTACACAGACTGGACTACAGACCAGAACCCATACTGTACAGCTCTTCAGACAGACCACTGGACTACAGACCAGAACCCATACCAGCTCTTCAGACAGACCACTGGACTACAGACCAGAACCCTACTGTACAGCTCTTCAGACAGACCACTGGACTACAGACCAGAACCCATACTGTACAGCTCTTCAGACAGACCACTGGACTACAGACCAGAACCCATACTGAAGCTCTTCAGACAGACCACTGTACAGCTCTTCAGACAGACCACTGGACTACAGACCAGAACCCATACTGTACAGCTCTTCAGACAGACCACACTGGTACACTACAGACCAGAACCCATACTGTACAGCTCTTCAGACAGACCACTGGACTACAGACCAGAACCCATACTGTACAGCTCTTCAGACAGACCACTGGACTACAGACCAGAACCCATACTGTACAGCTCTTCAGACAGACCACTGGACTACAGACCAGAACCCATACCGTACAGCTCTTCAGGACCACTGGACTACAGACCAGGTACAGCTCTTCAGACAGACCACTGGACTACAGACCAGAACCCATACTGTACAGCTCTTCAGACAGACCACTGGACTACAGACCAGAACCCATACTGTACAGCTCTTCAGACAGACCACTGGACTACAGACCAGAACCCATACTGTACAGCTCTTCAGACAGACCACTGGACTACAGACCAGAACCCATACTGTACAGCTCTTCAGACAGACCACTGGACTACAGACCAGAACCCATACTGTACAGCTCTTCAGACAGACCACTGGACTACAGACCAGAACCCTGTACAGCTCTTCAGACAGACCACTGGACTACAGACCAGAACCCATACCGTACAGCTCTTCAGACAGACCACTGGACTACAGACCAGAACCCATACTGTACAGCTCTTCAGACAGACCACTGGACTACAGACCAGAACCCATACTGTACAGCTCTTCAGACAGACCACTGGACTACAGGAACCCACTCTTCAGACAGACCACTGGACTACAGGCTGTACAGCTCTTCAGACAGACCACTGGACTACAGACCAGAACCCATACTACAGGACAGACCACTGGACTACAGACCAGAACCCATACTGTACAGCTCTTCAGACAGACCACTGGACTACAGACCAGAACCCATACTGTACAGCTCTTCAGACAGACCACTGGACTACAGACCAGAACCCATACTGTACAGCTCTTCAGACAGACCACTGGACTACAGACCAGAACCCATACTGTACAGCTCTTCAGACAGACCACTGGACTACAGACCAGAACCCATACTGTACAGCTCTTCAGACAGACCACTGGACTACAGACCAGAACCCATACTGTACAGCTCTTCAGACGAGACCACTGGACTACAGACCAGAACCCATACTGTACAGCTCTTCAGACAGACCACTGGACTACAGACAGACCACAGACCCTGGACTACAGACCAGAACCCATACCGTACAGCTCTTCAGACAGACAACTGGACTACAGACCAGAACCCATGTACAGCTCTTCAGACAGACAACTGGACTACAGACCAGAACCCATGTACAGCTCTTCAGACAGACCACTGGACTACAGACCAGAACCCATAGTACAGCTCTTCAGACAGACAACTGGACTACAGTGTCAGACAGACAACTGGACTTCAGACAGAACCCATACCACTGACAACTGGACTACAGACCAGAACCCATACTGTACAGCTCTTCAGACAGACCACTGGACTACAGACCAGAACCCATACTGTACAGCTCTTCAGACAGACCACTGGACTACAGACCAGAACCCATACTGTACAGCTCTTCAGACAGACCACTGGACTACAGACCAGAACCCATACTGAACAGCTCTTCAGACAGACCACTGGACTACAGACCAGAACCCATACTGTACAGCTCTTCAGACAGACCACTGGACTACAGACCAGAACCCATACTGTACAGCTCTTCAGACAGACCACTGGACTACAGACAGACCCAGACTACAGACCAGAACCCATACTACAGCTCTTCAGACAGACCACTGGACTACAGACCAGAACCCATACTGTACAGCTCTTCAGACAGACCACTGGACTACAGACCAGAACCCATACTGTACAGCTCAGACAGACCACTTCAGACAGACCACTGGACTACAGACCAGAACCCATACTGTACAGCTCTTCAGACAGACCACTGGACTACAGACCAGAACCCATACTGTACAGCTCTTCAGACAGACCACTGGACTACAGACCAGAACCCATACTGTACAGCTCTTCAGACAGACCACTGGACTACAGACCAGAACAGACAGACCACTACTACAGACCAGAACCCATACTGTACAGCTCTTCAGACAGACCACTGGACTACAGACCAGAACCCATACTGTACAGCTCTTCAGACAGACCACTGGACTACAGACCAGAACCCATACTGTACAGCTCTTCAGACAGACCACTGGACTACAGACCAGAACCCATACTGTACAGCTCTTCAGACAGACCACTTCAGACAGACCACTGGACTACAGACCAGAACCCATACCGTACAGCTCTTCAGACAGACCACTGGACTACAGACCAGAACCCATACTGTACAGCTCTTCAGACAGACCACTGGACTACAGACCAGAACCCATACTGTACAGCTCTTCAGACAGACCACTGGACTACACAGGAAAAACTGGACTACAGACCAGAACAGCTGAACAGCTCCTCAGACAGACCACTGGACTACAGACCAGAACCCATACTGTACAGCTCTTCAGACAGACCACTGGACTACAGACCAGAACCCATACTGAACAGCTCTTCAGACAGACCACTGGACTACAGACCAGAACCCATACTGAACAGCTCTTCAGACAGACACACACACCACTGGATTCAATTAGAGTCCCAGGGAGGAATGGGGGTTTCATGCATTTACAGCAGCAGTCAGGTCAATAGGGGGAGCTCTGCAGTGAATTGTGGGTGATAATGTGGGTGAGCTGAGTGTGGGTGGGTGAGTGTGAGAGCTGGGTGTGGGTGGGTCGGCTGACCGGATGTATGGAGGTGGGTGAAGGCGGCTGTGAGCTGGGTGTGGGTGGGTCGGCTGACCGGATGGATGGAGGTGGGTGAAGGCGGCTGTGAGCTGGGTGTGGGTGGGTCGGCTGACTGGATGGATGGAGGTGGGTGAAGGCGGCTGTGAGCTGGGTGTGGGTGAGTAGAAGAGCTAGAGTGGGACTCACTGGCGTAGGGCGAGTTGGCAGCGCTGCCGTTGAGGAAGCTGGGGGATCCTCCCAGGTTGGACATGACAGTGTTGCCGTAGCCGTTCATGCTGGTGGTCACAGAGCTGTAGTTAGTCTGCTGGGGGGTGGAGCTGGGCACATAGCCATGTGGAGACACGCTGCTCGTGTTCCGACTGAAACCTACACAGACAGACCGACAGAGACAGAACAAAGACAGATCAGTCACCTTGTTCAACCAAAGAAAGACGGAAAAATGTAACTTCACAGATAACTTCACAGTGACTACATTGCTTTTCAGTTACCGGTTTCTATGACGATAGCGCCACACCCGTATCGACCCGCCCCCTCACCCTGATTGGCTCCCTGGGAGGACTCGGACACATTGACGGCCAGCTGGCCAGGGAAGGAGTTGACCCCCATCATGCCTGCGTGGACGGAGCTATTGCCCAGGCCGCTCAGTTGGTTGTGGTTCCTGGGAACATTGTAGAGAGCCTCTGCTATGTCCGCCGCCCGCTTCAGAATAATCTCCTGCCACAGGAGAACACAGTTAGACGAGCGTTCACATATACTGGTAGAGGAGCGCTGACAAATAAAACCGTAGCTTTCATGTGAACAACATTGCTATCAGTTAAAGTAGCATTCACATGAACAACATTGGTATCAGTTAAAGTAGCATTCACATGAACAACATTGCTATCAGTTAAAGTAGCATTCACATGAACAACATTGCTATCAGTTAAAGTAGAATTCACATGAACGAAATTGGTATCGGTAAATGAACAACATTGGTATCAGTTAAAGTAGCATTCACATGAACAACATTGCTATCAGTTAAAGTAGCATTCACATGAACAACATTGGTATCAGTTAAAGTAGCATTCACATGAACAACATTGCTATCAGTTAAAGTAGCATTCACATGAACAACATTGGTATCGGTTAAAGTAGTATTCACATGAACAACATTGGTATCAGTTAAAGTAGCATTCACATGAACAACATTGCTATCAGTTAAAGTAGCATTCACATGAACAACATTGCTATCAGTTAAAGTAGCATTCACATGAACAACATTTCTATCAGTTAAAGTAGCATTCACATCATTGGTGACAGTTAAAGTAGCATTCACATGAACAACATTGGTATCAGTTAAAGTAGCATTCACATGAACAACATTGCTATCAGTTAAAGTAGCATTCACATGAACAACATTGCTATCAGTTAAAGTAGCATTCACATGAACAACATTGCTATCAGTTAAAGTAGCATTCACATGAACAACATTGCAATCAGTTAAAGTAGCATTCACATGAACAACATTGGTGACAGTTAAAGTAGCATTCACATGAACAACATTGGTGACAGTTAAAGTAGCATTCACATGGACAACATTGGTGACAGTTAAAGTAGAATTCACATGAACAACATTGGTGACAGTTAAAGTAGCATTCACATGAACAACATTGGTGACAGTTAAAGTAGCATTCACATGAACAACATTGGTATCAGTTAGAGTAGAATTAATGTGAACAACATTGGTATCAGTTAAAGTAGCATTCACATGAACAACATTGGTATCAGTTAGAGTAGAATTAATGTGAACATCATTGGTATCAGTTAAAGTAGCATTCACATGAACAACATTGGTATTAGTTAAAGTAGCATTCACATGAACAACATTGGTGTCAGTTAAAGTAGAATTCACATGAACAACATTGGTGACAGTTAAAGTAGCATTCACATGAACAACATTGGTATCAGTTAAAGTAGCATTCACATGAACAACATTGGTGACAGTTAAAGTAGCATTCACATGAACAACATTGGTGACAGTTAAAGTAGCATTCACATGAACAACATTGGTGACATTTGAACAAAGTATCGGTTAAAGTAGCATTCACATGAACAACATTGGTGACAGTTAAAGTAGCATTCACATGAACAACATTGGTGACAGTTAAAGTAGAATTCACATGAACAACATTGGTGACAGTTAAAGTAGCATTCACATGAACAACATTGGTGACAGTTAAAGTAGCATTCACATGAACAACATTGGTGACAGTTAAAGTAGCATTCACATGAACAACATTGGTGACAGTTAAAGTAGCATTCACATGAACAACATTGGTGACAGTTAAAGTAGCATTCACATGAACAACATTGGTGACAGTTAAAGTAGCATTCACATGATCAACATTGGTATCAGTTAAAGGAGCATTCACATGAACAACATTGGTGACAGTTAAAGGACTGCAGTTAAAGTAGCATTCACATGAACAACATTGGTGACAGTTAAAGTAGAATTCACATGAACAACATTGGTGACAGTTAAAGTAGCATTCACATGAACAACATTGGTGACAGTTAAAGTAGCATTCACATGGACAACATTGGTGACAGTTAAAGTAGCATTCACATGAACAACATTGGTATCAGTTAAAGTAGCATTCACATGAACAACATTGGTGACAGTTAAAGTAGCATTCACATGAACAACATTGGTGACAGTTAAAGTAGCATTCACATGAACAACATTGGTGACAGTTAAAGTAGCATTCACATGAACAACATTGGTGACAGTTAAAGTAGCATTCACATGAACAACATTGGTGACAGTTAAAGGAGCATTCACATGAACAACATTGGTGACAGTTAAAGGACTGCAGTTAAAGTAGCACACATGAACAACATTGGTGACATTCACAGTTAAAGTAGTATTCATTGAACAACATGAACAATGAACAACATTGGTGACAGTTAGCAAAGGTAGCATTCACATGAACAACATTGGTATCAGTTAAAGTAGCATTCACATGAACAACATTGGTATCAGTTAAAGGAGCATTCACATGAACAACATTGGTGACAGTTAAAGTAGCATTCACATGAACAACATTGGTGACAGTTAAATTAGCATTCACATGAACAACATTGGTGACAGTTAAAGTAGCATTCACATGAACAACATTGGTGACAGTTAAAGTAGCATTCACATGAACAACATTGGTGACAGTTAAAGGAGCATTCACATGAACAACATTGGTGACAGTTAAAGGACTGCTAACATGAACAACATTGGTGACAGTTAAAGGACTGCTAACATGAACAACATTGGTGACAGTTAAAGGAGCATTCACATGAACAACATTGGTGACAGTTAAAGGACTGCTAACATGAACAACATTGGTGACAGTTAAAGTAGAATTCACATGAACAACATTGGTGACAGTTAAAGTAGCATTCACATGAACAACATTGGTGACAGTTAAAGGAGCATTCACATGAACAACATTGGTGACAGTTAAAGGACTGCTAACATGAACAACATTGGTGACAGTTAAAGGACTGCTAACATGAACAACATTGGTGACAGTTAAAGGACTGCTAACATGAACAACATTGGTGACAGTTAAAGGACTGCTAACATGAACAACATTGGTGACAGTTAAAGGACTGCTAACATGAACAACATTGGTGACAGTTAAAGGACTGCTAACATGAACAACATTGGTGACAGTTAAAGGACTGCTAACATGAACAACATTGGTGACAGTTAAAGGACTGCTAACATGAACAACATTGGTGACAGTTAAAGGACTGCTAACATGAACAACATTGGTGACAGTTAAAGGACTGCTAACATGAACAACATTGGTGACAGTTAAAGGACTGCTAACACGAACAACATTGGTGACAGTTAAAGGACTGCTAACACGAACAACATTGGTGACAGTTAAAGGACTGCTAACATGAACAACATTGGTGACAGTTAAAGGACTGCTAACATGAACAACATTGGTGACAGTTAAAGGACTGCTAACATGAACAACATTGGTGACAGTTAAAGGACTGCTAACACGAACAACATTGGTGACAGTTAAAGCACTGCTAACACGAACAACATTGGTGACAGTTAAAGGACTGCTAACATGAACAACATTGGTGACAGTTAAAGGACTGCTAACATGAACAACATTGGTGACAGTTAAAGGACTGCTAACATGAACAACATTGGTGACAGTTAAAGGACTGCTAACACGAACAACATTGGTGACAGTTAAAGGACTGCTAACATGAACAACATTGGTGACAGTTAAAGGACTGCTAACATGAACAACATTGGTGACAGTTAAAGGACTGCTAACACAAACAACATTGGTGACAGTTAAAGGACTGCTAACACGAACAACATTGGTGACAGTTAAAGGACTGCTAACATGAACAACATTGGTGACAGTTAAAGGACTGCTAACATGAACAACATTGGTGACAGTTAAAGGACTGCTAACATGAACAACATTGGTGACAGTTAAAGGACTGCTAACACGAACAACATTGGTGACAGTTAAAGGACTGCTAACACGAACAACATTGGTGACAGTTAAAGGACTGCTAACATGAACAACATTGGTGACAGTTAAAGGACTGCTAACACAAACAACATTGGTGACAGTTAAAGGACTGCTAACACGAACAACATTGGTGACAGTTAAAGGACTGCTAACATGAACAACATTGGTGACAGTTAAAGGACTGCTAACACGAACAACACCAGTTCAAGCAGTGTTCACATTAGTACCACTGTAACGGTGCCGTACCTGCGAGCATTAGTCAACACGTCATTTCCCCCATATATTACCGTTACAGCCCTCCCCTCGTCTAGACAGGATGACTCTAAGTAGCTTACAAATGACTTCCTGTATGTTTCATGTGTAATCACTTTTTTCACAAAGTGGCAATATATTAGTAATAGTGGGAATAATTAATGTGGACATGTCTTGTAAGTATTTGATGAATATTTGATCAGGCATGTTATTAACCACCGGAGATGAATTAATAATGGTGAATAACTGGCGTCAACGCGGATGCAGGCGATGTGGCAGGATGTGGAGGGGACAGAGGGAGAGCAGACCTGAGAGTGAGGTGGCGTTTGTCTGTCTGAACCTCACCTGGTTGTTGTGGGGCATCCCATACAAAGCCTCCACAAGGTCTGCTGCCCTCTTCAGAATCACCTCCTGTAGACAGAGAGAGAGTGGGACAGGGAGAGAGGGAGAGGGAGAGAGAGAGAGAGGGGGGGACAGGGAGAGAGGGAGAGAGAGAGAGAGAGAGAGAGAGAGAGAGAGAGAGAGAGGGGGGGGACAGGGAAAGAGAGAGAGAGAGAGGGGGAAAGGAAAGAGGAAGAGAAAGAAAGACAGAGGGAAAGAATTGGAGAGAGAGAGCAAGAGGGGGAGAAAGAAAGAAAGAAAGGGTAAGAGAGAGAGAGAGAGAGAGAGAGAGAGAGAGAGAGAGAGAGAGAGAGAGGGTGAGAATGTGTAGAAATACATTTTTGTTCAGCAATAAGCATGGAAAGACCCCAGATTCGTGGTTGTGTCATCTACTGTAAAACCTTCAACTTTCACCTCTGTCCTGGCTCTTTTACATGCAATTTGGTCTTTTCCTGGAATACCTTGAACAATTCCTTTTAGTGAGTACCATAGCCAACAAACTAACACTAACAATTCAAGACTAACACATGGTAAAATACTGTACAGAGAAGCCTGTTCAATTGTTCAGATTATGACAGAGAGAGAGAGAGAGAGAGAGAGAGAGAGAGAGAGAATAGCACCAGTATTGCGCTCCCTCTACATCTGTTTTCTATTGGAGAAAGACAATGCAATCTGTGTGTAAAGGTCACTAAGCACTTCTTCATACACTATTCATTGGTGTTGGGATTTATTTTATTTGAGCAAAGACACTTCTTTCTCAGAACATATTTCCATGGCAATTAGACGACAGTCGTCAACACAAAGGCATTTTTGTTAACGAGAAACGATTCTTCAAGTGAATCATTCCAGGGGGGTGGGGGGAGTATCCTGAGCCAAGCTATGCCAACTGTGTGAAATATTGCTGTATGTATCCTGTTGGCTGTTGTTTCTCATAAGCACTAGACTCCCTCCTCTCCAACTCATCAAACGTTTTACGGCTGCCTTGGGAACTTCACTCTTATCTCCAATCTAAGACGCAGCCCCCCAGGGACACCGACAACAATAATTGCATTCATTTCTCTGTCATTTGGACTTGTTTTGTTAAATAAGTTGTTTTTCTTGTTGTCTTAAAAGCACATTATGTGTTGTCAAGTTTTTTTTATTTTTTGAATTAGAAATGATTTCCTAAAGGAAGCGTTGTTGTTTTTTTTTAACGTGTCTTATGCGTTCTGACATGCCAGGTCCAGAAAAGATAGAAATTCAGACCACTCCGACTGTCTGAAAATCACATTAAGGCTTCGCTATAGACTCATTTCCTTTTGGCTACCCTCGATCCGAATATTTTTTTGTGTACAATTATTCTCAGACATACACGTTCAGTTACAGAACTTCTACTTACAACTGCGAATTCAGACATGCAGTACCAGTCCAACGTTTGGACACGCCTCTACTCATTCAAGGGTTTTCCTTTAGTTGTTGAATATTTTCTACATTGTAGAAAAAACGAGAAGACATCGCAACTATGAAAAACCCCTTATGTTTGACTATGTTTATCACTTTTTGGGGGGGTTCCTACATGATGCCATGTGTGTTATTTCATTAGTTGTGATGTCATCTCTTTTATTCTACAATGCAGAAAATAATAAATATATAGAAACTGCTGCTGTTTAACTGGTGTTAAACAATGGAAAGGTGAATCCAAAGACAACAACTGTCAATTAAGCTATAAGGCACGAGGTGGGTGTGGTATATGGCCAATATACCACGGCTAAGGACTTTTCTTTCACACGACGCAATGTGGAGTGCCTGGATACAGCCCCTAGCCGTGGTATATTAGCCATATACCACAAACCCCCAAGGTGCCTTATTAGAGCCGTAAAAATAAATAACTTGTCATACATGTGGTATACGGTCTGATATACCACGGCTGTCAGCCAATCAGCATTCAGGGTTCGAACCACTCAGTTTATAATATGACATTATAATGCATAGGAGCTCCCATATTAACTGTACAGAAACACCACTCTACCCTAATCAGATGAATCTGTTTTCATCTTTACATTCATCCTTTTCTCCTTCCTATGCCCCCCCCCACCCCCTGCCCCTGTTTAAGCAGACACCTGTGTGTGAAGGGTCCTTTTTAAAAGTTAATGTGCTGGGCCCACAGCGTGAGGCTGCGGAGCGACAAGCAGAAAATTGCTCTCCCGTTCCCGGTGTTAACCTCTGCTCTGAACACGCCCTGCAGCATGTGTGTGTAGGCGTGTGGGTGAAGCTGTGTAGGCGTGTGTGTCTGTCTGTGTGTGTGTGTGTGCAGCGCTGGAACATATTGCCTCTCAAACCCGGGGACCATACAGACAGAACATGATGAGGAGGTCAGGAAAGCAATAAGGAGTTTTAGTGCGCTGTCCAAGGTGCTAAATTCACTCAATTATGGCAGCGCTGCCACTGTGTTAACCTCTCATTACTGGCTCAGTGGGCCGGGGGAGGACTGGGGGAGGGAAGAGAGACCACTCCACACTGCGCCCGCCTCCCAGCCTCCCACAGCCCCAGAGAGATGGAGGGATGGAGAGACACGGGGGTCCGGGGAGAATATAGAGAGAATATGGAGAGAGTACAGAGAGATGGAGGAGAGTGTGTTTCTTTGGTCTTGTCGTCTCTCTGTGTGGCTCCAGCCCCTGGCCCCAGAGAGCTATGGAGGGACATGTGGGACAAGGGAAGCCTTCCATCAGATGGAGATGAGAGAGACGAGGGGAAACTCAGATCACACACATTACTGGGTGAACACAAACACCAAGGATAAATCACAGAGGACGCAGGCTGAGACACAAACCCCGCACACACCTCTCTCCTGAGCTGTTCCCCTCTCCTCATGACCCCCGGAACTTTTCTCTATCCTCCAACACGCTCTGCTCTCTCTGTCTAAACCCTAACCTCTCCATCTCATCCTGTCTCTGCCGTGATCAATATATATATATATGCATGATACGACCGACAGACAGACAGACAGACAGACAGACAGACAGACAGACAGACAGACAGACAGACAGACAGACAGACAGATAGACAGATAGATAGATAGATAGATAGATAGATAGATAGATAGATATATAGATAGATAGATAGATAGATAGATAGATAGATAGATAGATAGATAGATAGATAGTGACATCAGCATGATCCATTGGCCTGGTTTGTGTAACCCGAATCCATTTCCTCCTGGGTTACAGTAAACGCAGGCGCCCAGCGATAAACAGGAAAGCAACCCGATCCTCCAGTTGGTCAGCACCATCATTAACCGAACATGGACTCCTGTCTTGCTGCTTCACAAACCCAGAACACACTTCATATAAATTAGCTAAGGTTCTACGGCTCTCACCCTTTATACTACAGTCTGTTTATGACTAGATGTACTTACTAGAATGATTTATTTCACCATTGTTCTTCACACTAAACTGTAGAAACAATATTGTGTGTGTGTATATGTATGTGTGTGTATCCATGTGCTAGCTGACTGTCTTCCTGCAATAGGACCACTCTCTCTCTCTAGATGACCGTGCGACACTCTCTCTTTCTCTCTCTCTTTCTCCTTCCCTCTCTCTTTGTCTCTGTCTGTCTGTCTGTCAGTCTGTCTGTCTGTCTGTCTGTCTGTCTGTCTGTCTGTCTGTCTGTCTGTCTGTCTGTCTGTCTGTCTGTCTGTCTGTCTGTCTGTCTGTCTGTCTGTCTGTCTGTCTGTCTGTCTGTCTGTCTCTCTCTCTCTCTCTCTATCTATCTCTATCTCTATCTCTATCTCTATCTCTCTCTCTATCTCTATCTCTATCTCTATCTCTATCCCTCTCTCTCTCTCTCTCTCTCTCTCTCTCTCTCTCTCTCTCTCTCTCTCTCTCTCTGTCTCTCTCTCTCTCTCTCTCTCTCTCTCTCTCTCTCAGGAGGAAGTGCCTGCGCTCTATCAGACAGGCTTTTACTGGGTAAATGATGATAGCTCCTAATGTGATCACCATACATTAGGGAGAGGAAATGGTGGGAAAGAAACACTTGGGTCATATCTAGATGTAAAGGCAACACGCAAAGAACACATTCACACGCAAGCCAGGCCAGCAGATACATGACACATTTATCCCTGAGCTTGTTCATTTGCAATTGTATCATCTCCTAATGTTCTACCAGAGCCATAATACAAGCAGGGTCAGAGTCGTTCGTCTTGAACAGAGAGACCAAAATGATGATGTCATCCTCTCGCTGCCCAGCCCCTGCTCCCCCCTGCTCCAACGGACCCCTAACTCCTCTCTCTAATGCAGCAGGCTGCTGGGACTTCGTTTACGATAGCAGTTGGTGAGACGACACAGTATGATGTCATCTCTGCGTGACTCAATGACCCACTGGAGAAATGTCCAATATTGTATATTGGGGCAGCAGGCAGCTTAGTGGTTCGAGTGTTGGACCAGTCACCGAAAGGTTGCTGGATCGAATCCCTGAGTTCTGAAATCTGTCTTTCTGCCCCTGAACAAGACAGTTAACCCACTGTTCCCCAGTAGGCCGTCATTGTAAATAAGAATGTGTTCTCAACGGACTTTCCTAGTTAAATATAAAATACTAAAAGTTGATATTGTATCTTCACTGTTATGACTCTAATATTGTACAGCACATTCCCTGTACCATCTCAGTCCATAGAAATAAGTTAGCAAGGGGCTTGTGTGTGGCTACTGCTATGACTGGTCTCACAGTGTGTTCGGTTGATCTATGCTACCGTGCCGTGTGGAATACAGACAGTTAGCTTTTTTTTTTCGCGCAAACGAATGGCGTGTATATACTGTATAATATACTGTATACACGTATATCTGATACGCCAGGGCGAGCTACGGAACAAACAACAACATGTTGAGGGGACGGATGGAGGTTGTTGCTGGGGAATAGAATCATTCCTGGCGGCCACAGATTGTCCTTATTCAACACATGCCAAGGGGGTCAGTCTAAAGGCAGAGCCTCCGTCTCCTCTGTAGTGGTGTGAATGTTCACTGAACAATTAGAGCTTCTGCTTTCCCGTCCTAATCCCTTCACACGGCCCACTACTCCGTCTGTCCCTGCCCGCCTGTCTGTCTGTCTGTCGCTCCCTACCCATGTGCTCCCGTCGGGCAGCTATATGTGCACTCGACATACACACACACGCACGCACGCACACACACACACACGCACGCACGCACGCACGCACGCACACACACGCTTGCTCCCGATCACTCCCTCCCTGTTCACCTAGGCTAGAAAATCTGCTGTGACGATCCAAATGAATGTCAATGATATCCACTGGAGCTTGTCTATTATCGGTTCCAGTCTGATCCCAGGCCTGATGTGTTATCAACTCAGACCATTCTTCGAGACTGGATAGAGGGATGTTGTCATTTCTTCAATTGTTTTCTTTCTTTCTCTCTCTCTTTCTTTCTCGCTCTCTTACTCTCTCTCCCTCACTCTCTCTCCCTCTCTCTTACTCTCTCTCTTTTTCTATTTCTACCTTTCTCTCGTTTCTCCCTCTCTCTCCCCTCCGCTCCCTCTCTCTCCCTCCTCCACCCTGGGAGATTGAGTTCAGCAGTTGAAAGGAGTGCCGTCAACAGACAGTTATTACCTCAATAAAGGAGGAGATCGATAGGGCAGAGATGAGCAGCCAAGCTGGTGATATCAGCAGAGAGGAGAGGAGGGGGAGGCCACTGTGCCAGTCAGCCAGCCAGAGAGGCTGCTGGGAAAGAAATGACCTACACACTTCCCGTTGGCCGCCCATGTCCAAACACTTCACAATAAGTTACAGTAAAGACGTCAAATGCGTGGGGGATGATTACCCCACCCCACCCCAACCCCTTCTTATGCCCACACGCATAATCATGGCATCACACGCGGTCACACTATCACAAACACTGGTGTGTCTTCCCCTTTACTGTGACTCAATTACTCTTAGCGGAACAATAATACAGTCCAGGGAGCGGAGGCTTCGATCGGCTACCCCGCTGGAGGGCAAGCTGCCGACTGCACCATGATGGATCACCTCTGGCTGCCTGCACACTTAAACAGCACCCCCCCCCCCCCCCACACACACGCATATACACACACGCACGCACACTGCGCACACAGACACACGCGCTCTCACGCACCCATAGATTGCTGTCCCGTACATTGTAAACCTTGGAGGGTTGAGCCTGCGGATAACAATGTGAGAAGGGAGATGTGACTGTCTGTACGTGTATTGGAGATATTGGAGACAGCGTGCTAGAGACAGAGGAATGAAGGACAGGCAACGCGCTCTTGTATCCTGTGAGCCTATTGTTTCAGAATGCCCATTTATAGTCCAGGACCTGTGTATCTTTTGCACACGTGCGTGCCTGTGTGCACATGCATAAACACACAGACACACGTTTAGCTTGACATCCCTAGGGTTGTATGGCACCTGCTCAGGCTAATACAAGGTATAAGAAGAGTGGATGTTTTCCTCCATGAGGCCTCCCTCTCTCTCTCTCAGGGGACAGGGTTGTTTTTCTCAACTGTTAGGAGGATGTTGAGGGAGGGAGCGAAGGGGGCATGTGGGTGACAGAGGACCTCATGACCTGACTATAACCCACTCAGCTCAACGCTGATGGCCTACAGCAGGGGTCCATAATTACATTCAGCCATGGGCCGATTTTTCCTTTAGCGGATTGTCGGGGGGGGCGCAAGAATCCCGAACAGATAGATATAGTATAAGAAAAAAACGTAATTATTTCAAACCTTGTTTACATTTGGGCACAATCACATAGGCCGATGCCTCTCTATTAATGCATGGGAATACTTGGGAACAAATTTCTGAATTAAAATCATTTTACAGTCTTTTATGTCTTACAACTAAAATAATCAACCCCCCCAAAAAAGTTAAATTTAAAAAATTAAAAAAATTCTCAGAGAACTGGGGGGGGGGGGTCAAATAAAATCACCCACAGGCCGAATTTAGCCCCTTGGGCTGCCTGTTGGAGAACCCTGGTCTACAGTCTCAAAAGGCTTTAAAGTAAATGGATTGGATATTGCTTACTAAGTAGCACACTCTCCATCTGAATCACACACAGTCAGTAGTGACATGACCTTATCCAAATGAGGTCCTCCTCATCTCAGACACTAAGCCCTTGACAATCCAGTCTCATCAAGATATGGCTACTGAACTCCAGTTGCTTCTGGCCTGGACCAAGAGAATGTCGAGCAAAATACTCTTGGAGGCGCCAGCTCTGCCTTGCTGAGCAGGACGAGACAGCAGAGCCGACAGCACCAACTGGCTGCGTCACCGTCAACACCTATAGAGGTTTATCAGATCTGTCCTCCCCAGGCCAGCTGCAGCCAGGCTGGGTAGCGGGGGTGGTATAGGGGATGGCGGGGTGGTCAGTACTAACACAGATAACCACATCAGAGGAGGGGTGGGGGTGGGGGTGGGGGGGTACAGGGGTCAAAAAGAAGGTGAGTCACTGGCCCATCCGCCCTCTGACTCATCCTTTCCAGGAAGTAGAACACTCCCACTGCCTGATGACGTCATCGCATCATCAACACCGGTCAGTCATTGGGCATGACATCATTTCCTGCTAGATGTCTCCTCTCACTGATTAACACGTTATGTTGGAGAATGTATTTAAAATGTGACGTACTGGAACTCCATGCTGATTTTTCTCACTTCAATCAAAAAAAAAGAGATCAGCAAAAGGCAGTGAAAATGACCGTGTCAATCTCCATGTCCATGTGTCCGATTTTTTACAAATCAAACCAGCCTCATTGGGCATGACAGTGCACTGGTCTGCATCTAATGGGGATAAAAGAGCTGGAAGTGTGAGTGAGTGGAAGGCGTTCGGTATGGAGCGATGGCTACAATAGCTGTCTGTTTGCCTATTACACGGCTGGTGCTGCTCTACATGTGAGGTTAATGTGAACTAATGACGTGTGCAGTGTGTGTGTGTGTGTGTGTGTGTGTGTGTGTGTGTGTGTGTGTGTGTGTGTGTGTGTGTGTGTGTGTGTGTGTGTGTGTGTGTGTGTGTGTGTGTGTGTGTGGAAAGCTGTTTTAACATATATTAATATTATTTTGTAATATTATTTTTTTAAACATTATTTTGTTTTATATCAATAATTAGAATTTCTATATAAAAAATGGAATTATCGATATCAAAATATCAATATAACATGTTTTATATAATTGTTCGAAATATATCCATAGTTACATTTTTTATATCAAAAACGTGAATTTTCAATATCTATATTTCTATATCGATAATTATCTAATTATGCATATATTAGCATATATTTCGCATTATTAATAGTCTTCGCATTTTGTTGCCTTAAAATGGATTTTAAAATGGATTCGATGTTTCGATGTACTAATGTACTAATTCTACTATTACACAATTCTAAAGTGAACAAAAAATTATAGAACATTTCCCAAATTAATAAAAATCAATACATTTTCCTTTCTTATTTCATTTCTTATTTGGGGGACGGCAGGTAGCCTAGTGGGTTGCTGGATCGAATCCCCAAGCTGACAAGGTAAAAATCTGTTGTTCTGTCCCTGAAGAAGGCAGTTAACCCACTGTTCCCCGGTAGGCTGTCATTGTAAATACGAATTTGTTCTTAACTGACTTGCCTAGTTAAATAAAGGTCAAATGTAAATGAATTTGGAAAATGTTGAATAACCTTTCTTTCACTGAAGGTCTTCTAGCTACTAAAGTAATGAGGAGAGTAGTGTCCTTCACTACACACCAGAGCCCAGGTTGGATTGCCAATGGAGCTGCTGTAAACTCATTTCATGGAGGGCAGAGTGTCTGTGGGTTTTCACTCCACCCTTGTACTTGATTGAGGAATTAAGTTCACCGGTTCGTAAGGAACTCCCCTCACCTGGTTGTCTTAATTGAAAGGAAAAAACAAAAACCAGCAGAAACTAGACCCTCCGTGGGAATGAGTTTGACACCCCTGTATTTAAGTTCTGCTTCAGTTCGGCTGGAACTGCTGGTTGTCCTCTGGTTTTCCTTTAAATGAAGCCATAGACAACCAGAGGGGAGTTCTGAACTGAACGAGATGAAACCAGCAATAGGACTGTTTGAGACGCCGAAAGAAATCTGTCATTCATTTTGAAGTTTTGCACAGGATATCGTAGTCACACAATGTGACATCTAACTAAGATGCTTTTGGTTCAGTGTTTCTCAAGTGAACAAAATTTACATGAAAACGATTCGTCTCTCGCTGAAGAGGACAACAAACACTTCATTTTAGAATCCTTACTGTTGACCAAACACTGACAAAGGGCCGTAGTCTTCGGCTACCGACTTCAACTCGACCTAAAGAAAAAAAAACAATGGTTCCTTGAACTGCCGGGGGAAAAAAACACCTTCCCGAAGGCCAAAGCGAACAGAAACGTCGTCAGCGTATACGCACAAACTTTTTCCTGCGCTTTTAGAGCGTGTGGAGCGTGGGTGAGCTAGGAGACTGGGCTAGAAGTCTGAGCCTACTCTAGGTACAGTACAGGAGCTTGGCGAGGAGCGGGGTGGAGTGGGGCACACAGCCATACTGCTCCTAATTACCTTCCTCTTACTCTATTAAGTGCTGTTGTTCCAGCAGGGCTCCAGGGTATGAGGCACAGAAAACAAGATAAAGTGCTGTATATTTATTACTCCCAAAGGATCAATTTACACCCTGCTTTTCTGTGGCTCGCAGAGCGCAACATGCACGCACACAAGTTATACACTCGTCCAAGTACGCACACACATAGCGTGCACACATGAACACACACACACACATACTTTGCTGGTGAAGGAGTGTAAAGGAGTGTGGTGCTTTGCTTTTGCCCCACTTTTAGGCAATGCTAACTGTAACAGAAAATGGTGTGCACTTCCACAGCAGTGATGTCAACTGCCCTTGGACTAAGAGCGTTCGCCTGGGGACACGTGAGATCGTTATAACACGTGCAGGAGTCTGTGTGTCGTCGATGACATCGTCGATGACAAGGACTCCACCGCTGCCGAGACGCGAGTCTGTTCCCCTTTGATGTCACAGAAAAGTGTGCGTCGCTGGAAGCGCTTCAGTGAGAAACGACGCCGATCCAAACAGCTGGTGAACACACAGGGTCGTGACCCTGCCCACCCAACAGGCTACTACAGTACAGTATGCTCAGGTTCAGCTGCATCTGCACTCTGCAGGAGCACCGTACTGGAGACGACCTGGTCTTTGCCTGCGTAGATAGAACTGATACATCTTTGTATAAAGATATAAACGATCCTTTAGTCCTCATTGTTTACACATGTATTTCCACTCAACAGTCTTTTTTGCTTCACCGATGAAACAAATACCGTATCTAGAACATTATAGGATCTTGATGCAAGTGAAAGACAAAATGTTATCTCGGCAAGAGTAGCAAGATAGAGCCGCTGACTCAAATAATTTGAGAGTGGTATTGGTAGAATATTTTAAAATCAAAGTACTTTTTGATTTTCTAACAAAGCATGCTTAAACGTGTAGAAATATAGACATGGAGTGGTGTGGACTGGTTGGACAGTTAGGGTACAGGCTGTGGACTGATTGGACAGTTAGGGTACAGGCTGTGGACTGATTGGACAGTTAGGGTACAGGCTGTGGACTGATTGGACAGTTAGGGTACAGGCTGTGGACTGATTGGACAGTTAGGGTACAGGCTGTGGACTGATTGGATAGTAGAGGTGCAGGTCGTGTAACTGGTACCTTTGGAAGGCGTTCTGGATCTCCAGGGTGTCGGGGGATGACCTTCTGCAGCCGCTGAAAGCCGTAGTCGATGGTGGGCTCATTCAGAGCTGAGGACACACACACACACACACACACACACACACACACACACACACACACACACACACACACACACACACACACACACACACACACACACACACACACACACACACACACACACACACACAGGAGCACAGGGTTACAATACTGTAACATCATCTCAGAACAATTTGAGCATACGATCACAATATCATCTCCAAATGGCCTTGAGTTCACTCTTCGTACAGTATTCATCGTGCAGTTCTTTGTACATTTCCAGGACATTTAGGAAGTTGTGTCCCCAGTGGAAGTACACGGTAGCAGAAAAGTGACTGCCCTGAATACATCAGTAAAACACACGCATCAAGGAACCAGACAGGTACCAAGGCACTTTCCAGCCTGTGATTTGCTTCAAAGTGAGCTTTTCATTAGTTTAAGCAACAATCTTGAGATAAAACAGAGCTAGCGTGAAGTAGAGTGAAGGGGATTTAAATGTATGATCGTGGCTAATGGAAGTCTTTTTACATTCCCATGAAGCTAGATTGCCTGTATTTATAAAAGTGAGTGTAAAAAGCACATACAGTATGGTAATCTGGGGATTTTAAAGGACATTTACTTTTTACGTTTAGCATTGCAATTACTGGCATAAACCCTTTATCCTGTCAGAAGAGAGAGAGAGATGTAAAAGCCTGTCAGTCAGTGAGGGGAGCGAGGCGAGAGGCATATTTACATGCCTGCTGACAGCCAGCCAGGCGACTAGCGATAGAGGAACCGGAATGGCGGAGCGGAGTGGAGGCAGGGGGAGACAAGATGGCTGCCCAGCCCCAGAGCATCGTTTTTACGGAGTTCTATCTGCCCTAAATGGAGCCGTTAAGAGCTCGGTGAGACTCAACAACAGCACAGACTTAGAAAAGGATTTGATGTGACAAAAAGTATCTCAGGTTCAACTTCTGAGAGGAGAAATGTCAGACCTGAAGTCTGATTTCACCCAACAGAAAACAAGTGTTGAGGATACTCACTTCAGAATTATTTTTGATAATTATTACCATGGACAGGCATAGTTTAGGTTCAAAATATAAGTGAATAACAGACTATTCCTGTTGCTAGAATAATCTAACCCCTGAAGCTGAACAGTTTGCACATTATCACTGACACAAATGTTCATTTATTCTGAAAAGGATCAAATCATGTCTGTGGCAAAGAACGTTTTCACCGCAGGGACTGAACCCACATCACCAATGACAATTCCCAATTTTCTAACAAAGAGCAGAATAAAAGCTAGATATTCCAGCAGGAATCTGATACTGTCTGCACAGCCGAACGCCCACCAACACCAGCCATCCCTAAACCCCGTTCCCAAGCCCCGGCCTCCACAGTCTGTGGATGTGGGGCTTTCTCTTCCTGTTATCATAACCTCCCGGGCCTTTGTCAAGACGCCTGCAGCATTTTGACACTGGAACAATGACCCTTTCTTCTGCTGGGTCTGGGGGGAGAGGGGTCTGGCTGAGTATATGCTGTGATGTCTGGTGCTCTCTAGGAGACCCACACACAATATCTCTGTGACTCACCACATTCACGGATATACTATCTATATGCACACAATCACGCAGGGACGCAGGCATGCGCACGCGCACACACACACACACGCACACACACAGATGGAGAAAATGGAGTGGTGGGAAAAGAGGAAGAGAAAAAGAGTGTTTGGAAGGGTGTAAGGGTATGGATAAAGGAGATATTAGAAGGGTGTAAGGGTATGGATAAAGGAGATATTAGAAGGGTATAAGGGTATGGATAAAGGAGATATTAGAAGGGTGTGAGGGTATGGATAAAGGAGATATTAGAAGGGTGTAAGGGTATGGATAAAGGAGATATTAGAAGGGTATAAGGGTATGGATAAAGGAGATATTAGAAGGGTGTAAGGGTATGGATAAAGGAGATATTAGAAGGGTGTGAGGGTATGGATAAAGGAGATATTAGAAGGGTTGTAAGGGTATGGATAAAGGAGATATTAGAAGGGTGTAAGGGTATGGATAAAGGAGATATTAGAAGGGTGTGAGAGTATGGATAAAGGAGATATTAGAAGGGTGTAAGGGTATGGATAAAGGAGATATTAGAAGGGTGTAAGGGTATGGATAAAGGAGATATTAGAAGGGTGTAAGG
Source organism: Oncorhynchus keta (assembly GCF_023373465.1). NCBI lineage: Eukaryota > Metazoa > Chordata > Actinopteri > Salmoniformes > Salmonidae > Oncorhynchus > Oncorhynchus keta. Next base: position 1,129,576 of record NC_068432.1, on the reverse strand, counting down.
GTATGGATAAAGGAGATATTAGAAGGGTGTAAGGGTATGGATAAAGGAGATATTAGAAGGGTGTAAGGGTATGGATAAAGGAGATATTAGAAGGGTGTAAGGGTATGGATAAAGGAGATATTAGAAGGGTGTAAGGGTATGGATAAAGGAGATATTAGAAGGGTGTAAGGGTATGGATAAAGTAGATATTAGAAGGGTGTACGGGTATGGATAAAGGAGATATTAGAAGGGTGTAAGGGTATGTTTAGACGAGATATTAGATGGGTGTAAGGGTATGGATAAAGGAGATATTAGATGGGTGTAAGGGTATGGATAAAGGAGATATTAGAAGGGTGTAAGGGTATGGATAAAGGAGATATTAGAAGGGTGTGAGGGTATGGATAAAGGAGATATTAGATGGGTGTGAGGGTATGGATAAAGGAGATATTAGAAGGGTGTAAGGGTATGTTTAGACGAGATATTAGAAGGGTGTGTGAGGTGTGTGATGCTAGGTGCTTTCCATGGAGTGTTCCAGTAAATGTCCGTTACAGCTTAGTGTATTATGTTCCATAATTGGTCTGTCTGTGGTGAGCTCACACACACCAGTGGAGACGAGAATATAGCCAGTCAATTTGTCTCAGAATGGTCAAGAAGACCCATTAAAAAGCATGTGTCCACATCCGCATATACTGACAGATAATAACTACTGTATGTATTTGTAATGTAATCGTGACCAGACCACCAACATCAAAACACGCCCATATACAGTGTATATAGAGGTATGGAGAACACACACACACACACACACACACACACAGAGTGGCACCAGGTAACATGGCACCACACGGGCCCACTTTAACAACAACCATCCTGCAGTTAAAACAGAGCTCTGTGTCTCATTCACATATTATACTCTGACTGTGCCTATTGTTTCTCCCTCTCACCCTCCTTCAATCCCTACAAGCACATATTCAATTTAACACAATGACTCTTTGAGCCAACAATGCTTCAATTGTTCATCAAAAGGCGAATTAAAGGAGTGTGTGTCTGTGCATAGTGGCAGGTCGCCTGGAATGGGTAGGTGAGTAGCCCAAATACAGTGTAGAGGAGAAAAGAAGACCCCCTCCTCTCTCTCTCTCTCTCTCTCTCTCTCTCTCTCTCTCTCTCTCTCTCTCTCTCTCTCTCTCTCTCTCTCTCTCTCTCTCTCTCTCTCTCTCTCTCTCTCTCTCTCTCTCTCTCTCTCTCTCTCTCTCTCTCTCTCGGCAGGGACTGATATAATTGATTTAGCCACGACAGCCTCCACATTATTATTTAAAGGAGAAGATTTAAATTAATATTCAGATGAAGAGTTGTGTTAGGGAGATGACGGGTGTAGCAAGGAGTCATGTAAGGGGAGGAGGAGGATGGGCCCTGATGAGGCTTAGGAATCGAATATGGATGAGGAGGTGAGGGAGGGACGGCAAGGTTGAGGAATGGTGTAGGGAGGATGAGGGAGGTTGGCGGTTGATGAGGCCAGGGAGCTAGGCGGGGGAGGGGACCAGGGCTGGCGGTAGGGCAGGCCGCTGCCTGGAAGGTCTCCATTAACAGGCTGATATGGAGATGGATGGGCTCTGCTCTGCGTGTCAACACGGCCACGCAGTTGTGGATGTCAGACGCTGTTTACTCCCCCTTATTGCTATCGATTTCCACATTGGGCACAATCTTTGCACCAGGAGAGCGGATAATATTCACTTACTGGGAGGTAAGAGGGCAGGGAAAGGGGGGAGAGGAGAGGAAGGGAGACACTTGGAGCTCGATGAATGAACATGAGGGACGAAGTACTCCCGTAGCAATATCCCCATGACAAAATGAAATGTTTTGTGGTGATTCATTTTGAGCTCAACATTTAAAAAAAACAACATGATTTCCCCTCACTGTTGATGCCAGCCCCCGAGAGCTGAGAAAAACCTCCCAAGCACCCAAGAATAATCGGTTACAAAATATGTTTGTCTTGTCTTAGGAAAGAACTAACCTTTCCTCCACTTACACCACTGAGAAATCATACTGAACACACACATTTAAATATGTGTGGGAAGGGGGGCCAAGTCAAGGTAGTTATGCCAAGACGGAAACATATTCTAGGGGACGTGAGCCTTTAAAATGTGCACATATGTTCCCATTCATATGAATGGAGTGGAGAGGTGGTCAAAAGCTGACAGTGATTCTAACCAAACATCCATTGTGTGTGCCCGGATGCACTGTTTATGTCAAAATGACTCTCCGGTTCCATTACACCAGGCCTATTCTCTGCCCTGCACTGTTTTCAATGAATGATTCCACTTGATAAGCATTGACAACAAAAGCATGTGTCACAATTTATAATCATAGTCCAGTCATAGGGGACCGAGTGGCGTGTCACTACAGACCCGGGTTTGATCCCGGCTGTATCACAAACCGGCTGTGATCGGGAGTCCCAGAGGGCGGCGCACAATTGCCCCAGAGTCGTCCGGGTTAGGGGAGGAATCGGCCGGGTTTGATCGTCATTGTAAATAACAACTTGTTCACTAACTGACTTGCCTCGTGAAATAAAGATCAAATAAAACGTAGACAATCGCAGTCAAAAGCTCCAGTTATATTCGCCGTTGCTCATCTGTCTCGTGTAAAACAACGATTTCAAACGGTTACAAAAGCACTCGTGTGCAGGGACAAACAACCAACACACAACTCCTTATCAGGAAACACCCTGCCATCTTCATCGTCGTCTTCAGAGACCGTTTACAGACACGCAACACTATCAGATATAATATTAGTGAAACATGACCCCATAAACATGTTGAGAATGGAGAAGTGCGTTTGGGCGGCCATCCGTCCTCCTGTACCTCTGCTGCCTGGCGCTCTCTGCATATGTGCAACAACTCAAACCACACAGAGAGTATTTATAGTGCAGGAGAATTCCCTCCTTCAACGGTTTCATTGCTTTCCACTTATTAATACCACATGTGTTGACTTGGGGAAGAGACGCTGGTTTATGTTACTCCATGGGCTGCATTAGCTCGTGGTTTTACACAGAAATAACACACGGGGCACCAAATCAACCCCTAAAATATCATTGGTGGAATTACTGACCAGAAAATGTATTGTAGTCATAATAGAAAAATGAAAGTGACCCAATATGAACAGGAGTTTGACCTTGGAGTCTACTTCATGTTTGACCTCGGAGAATTAGAGCACCTTATTGTATTAAGGGTGGCAGGGTAGCCTAGTCGTTAGAGCGCTGGACTAGTAACCGCAAGGTTGCAAGATCGAATCCCTGAGCTTGACAAGGTAAAAATCTCTTGTTCTACCCCCTGAACAAGGAAATCAACCCACTGTTCCTAGGCCGTCATTGAAAATAAGAATTTGTTCTTAACTGACTTGTTAAATAAAGGTAAAAATACAATTAGGGCCAGAATGCAACATGGCATTGCTACTTCTTAGTAACCCTACTCGACCACTGTCAGAGAACGACACATTACAGGTTACCAGAGCAGCCCGTTACAGTTGATCACAACAAAATGGTGCAACTTGAGCAAAAAGGAGGTCGTCAGGAGAATTCTTCCAAGATTAGGCCCCTGGTTGTCAACACTGGATTTTCAACAGTCTACTAGTGTATAAAGCCTCTCTAGCCATGGAATCATAGGGACAGGCGTTCTGACAGTGCTCCCCCAAAGAAGATCGGATCCAAACGGCTAAAACTAAACAGCAATAAATAAATGAACACAACCCCCCCCCCTCTCCCCCCCTGCTCAAACCACTATGTGAAGGATTCCTTGCAATCACACAGATCAATGCTCATTGAAATTTCATGAGGGCAGATCCAGGCCTCATCATATTTCACAGTAATGACCTGGAGAAGAGGTTGATGTGGGGAGGAGAGGAGGAGGAGTGGAGGGGGTAAGGAGTGGGGTCAGACTCCCTCCCCCCCATAAAAAAAATGGGTCAGTGTAAAGCACAGTGTGAGGAGTGGGAGGGAGCCTAAATCACTATTGGGGCACCCCCACTGAGCAGTGTTCCACATAGGCCTGGATATCTACATATATACCTACATATATACCTATATATACCTACATATATATATATAAAACCAGCAGAACTAAATCAGTATGGATTTTCCAACTATTCTCCTCACATGCCCCTTCCACAATAGCCTTGGCCCTCCACTGCCTACAGTAAATAAAATGGAGATAAAACACCAACATTGCTTCCATTGTTCTATTTTTTTGGTCTGTGTGTTTCCCCCCCCTGTTGGTGTTAACCAGGCCAGTGCATGTTTCCCTAGCTCAGGTGGGAGTGTTAAATGGACTGGGCCGGGCTCCCTCAGGTTCTGATAGGTGTTAGCGGGGTAGCTACCGTAGCCTGCTAATCCTCCTGTGTGTGGTAATAGCTAGGGCTGCAGTTTAACAAGCATTGGTCTGGACTGGACTTGGGGAGAACGATGGAGAAAGAGGGGAGAACGGGGGAGAAGAGGGGAGAACAGGGGAGAAGAGGGGAGAACAGGGGAGAAGAGGGGAGAAGGGGGGAGAACGGGGGAGAAGAGGGGAGAACAGGGGAGAAGAGGGGAGAACAGGGGAGAAGAGGGGAGAAGAGGGGAGAAGAGGGGAGAACAGGGGAGAAGAGGGGAGAAGAGGGGAGAACGGGGGAGAAGAGGGGAGAACAGGGGAGAAGAGGGGAGAAGAGGGGAGAACAGGGGAGAAGAGGGGAGAATGATGGAGAAGAGGGGAGAAGAGGGGAGAACAGGGGAGAAGAGGGGAGAACAGGGGAGAAGAGGGGAGAACAGGGGAGAAGAGGGGAGAACAGGGGAGAAGAGGGGAGAAGAGGGGAGAACAGGGGAGAAGAGGGGAGAACAGGGGAGAAGAGGGGAGAAGAGGGGAGAACAGGGGAGAAGAGGGGAGAACAGAGGAGAAGAGGGGAGAACAGGGGAGAAGAGGGGAGAACAGGGGAGAACAGGGGAGAAGAGGGGAGAACAGGGGAGAACAGGGGAGAAGAGGGGAGAACGATGGAGAAGAGGGGAGAACGGGGGGAGAAGAGAGGAGAACGGGGAGAAGAGAGGAGAACGGGGGAGAAGAGGGGAGAACGGGGGGAGAAGATGGGAGAACGGGGGAGAAGAGAGGAGAACGGGGAGAAGAGAGGAGAACGGGGGAGAAGAGGGGAGAACGGGGAGAAGAGGGGAGAACGGGGAGAAGAGAGGAGAACGGGGGAGAAGAGAGGAGAACGGGTGAGAAGAGGGGAGAACAGGGGAGAACAGGGGAGAAGAGGGGAGAACGATGGAGAAGAGGGGAGAACGGGGGAGAAGAGAGGAGAACGGGGGAGAAGAGAGGAGAACGGGGGAGAAGAGGGGAGAACGGGGGAGAAGAGGGGAGAACGGGGGAGAAGAGAGGAGAACGGGGGAGAAGAGAGGAGAACGGGGGAGAAGAGGGGAGAACGGGGGAGAAGAGGGGAGAACAGGGGAGAAGAGGGGAGAAGAGGGGAGAACAGGGGAGAAGAGGGGAGAACAGGGGAGAACAGGGGAGAACGATGGAGAAGAGGGGAGAATAGGGGTGAACGGGGGAGAAGAGGGGAGAACAGGGGAGAAGAGGGGAGAACAGGGGAGAAGAGGGGAGAACAGGGTAGAAGAGGGGAGAACAGAGGAGAAGAGGGGAGAATAGGGGTGAACGGGGGAGAAGAGGGGAGAAGAGGGGAGAAGAGGGGAGAACAGGGGAGAAGAGGGGAGAACAATGGAGAAGAGGGGAGAACGATGGAGAAGAGGGGAGAATAGGGGTGAACGGGGGAGAAGAGGGGAGAACGGGGGAGAAGAGGGGAGAACAGGGGAGAAGAGGGGAGAAGAGGGGAGAACAGGGGAGAACAGGGGAGAACAGGGGAGAACAGGGGAGAACAGGGGAGAAGAGGGGAGAACAGGGGAGAAGAGGGGAGAACGATGGAGAAGAGGGGAGAACGATGGAGAAGAGGGAAGAACGATGGAGAAGAGGGGAGAACAGGGGAGAAGAGGGGAGAAGAGGGGAGAACAAGGGAGAAGAGGGGAGAACGATGGAGAAGAGGGGAGAATAGGGGTGAACGAGGGAGAAGAGGGGAGAACGGGGGAGAAGAGGGGAGAAGGGAGGAGAACGGGGGAGAAGAGAGGAGAACGGGGGAGAAGAGGGGAGAACGGGGGAGAAGAGGGGAGAACAGGGGAGAAGAGGGGAGAACAGGGGAGACGAGGGGAGAACGATGGAGAAGAGGGGAGAAGAGGGGAGAAAAGGGGAGAAGAGGGGAGAAGAGGGGAGAACGATGGAGAAGAGGGGAGAATAGGGGTGAACGGGGGAGAAGAGGGGAGAACGGGGGAGAAGAGAGGAGAATGGGGGAGAGTGAGCGGAGTGGTAATGAGCGAGGGAATGCAGCGTGGCCTCTCCTCTCCTCCCCCCTAGGGCTCCATGTTTCTCAGGTGTGATCTCATGGCTGCGGCTGGGAATCGATACGCTCAGCAGCCCGGCGCTCAATACCTCTGAATTATTGCTTCATTCTTCTCCTTATTATAGATGAGTTATTTTTTCCAAGCCCATACCACTTTGGGATCAATAGAATACAATCTTATATTTATACATTTTTCCATACACCCTGTAGGGATTTTTTGTGTGTCTTTTTCTTCTCCGTCGGAGCTAAATAAGGCCTTGTGCTTGGAGGGAGAAATGACATGTATGCCTGAAATCCATATCTAAAACGGACTGCTTGTTTCTTCTAGAATTTGTACATGGCTTGTTTTTGGCGCAGTGAGCTGTGAGTCAACTGTGAAAGGATGTATTAGGCGATCAACATAGGCTCCATCCACTGACTGTTAAACGGGGGAGGAGATAAAGGGACGGTAGAGCCTTGCAGATGCACAGTTCTTGTGTAAACTGTACAGCAGCGACACACTGTATGAATTAAATTAGGAGAATTCAGGGAGAGAAGATTCCTGTTTGCTCTGCCATATCTCTCTCTCTCTCTCTCTGTGTGTGTGTCTCTCTCTCTCTCTCTTTTCTCTCTCTCTCTCTCTCTCTCTCTCTCTCTCTCTCTCTCTCTCTCTCTCTCTCTCTCTGTCTCTCTCTCTCTCTCTCTCTCTGTCTCTCTCTCTCTCTCCCTCTCTCTCTCTCTCTCTCTCTCTCTCTCTCTCTCTCTCTCTCTCTCTCTCTCTCTCTCTCTCTCTCTCTCTCTCTCTCTCTCTCTCTCTCTCTCTCTCTCTCTCTCTCTCTCTCTCTCTCTCTCTCTCTCTCTCTCTCTCTGTCTCTCTCTCTCTCTCTGTCTGTCTCTCTCTCTCTCTCTGTGTGTCTCTCTCTCTCTCTCTCTCTCTCTCTCTCTCTCTCTCTCTCTCTCTCTCTCTCTCTCTCTCTCTCTCTCTCTGTGTGTCTCTCTCTGTGTCTCTCTCTCTGTGTCTCTCTCCCTCTGTGTGTCTCTCTCTCTCTCTCTCTCTGTGTGTCTCTCTCTCTCTCTCAGTGTGTCTCTCTCCCTCTCTCTCTCTCTCTGTATCTCTCTCTCTCTCTCTGTGTGTCTCTCTCTCTCTCTCTCTCTCTCTCTCTCTCTCTGCTCTCTCTCTCAGTCTCTCTTTCTCTCTCTCCATATCTCTCTCTGGTGCAACTACGGTCTCTTATCTGAGATGAATTAGAGAAAAGATATGGAGAGAAAAGGGCTATGTGTCATTTCTCAGGCTGGGGATATAGTTCTTCAAACAACAGAGTGTATGTGTGTGGGAGTGTGTGTATGTGTGATATGCTGGTCCCCCTAAGGCATTTGGCTTTATCATCAGTTCAGCCTAGCCCCTAATTGTGCAGGGAGTCAGGCATTACAGTAAGCAGACACACACACACACACACACACGCATGCACGCACGAGCACGCACGCACGTACGCACACACACACACACACACACACACACTCTCAAGTCACACATGCTGCATCTTTGCTTTCTATTTGTTTATTGATTGTCACTTGGCACTTTGTGTAACACAGAGCGGTGACATCAACGTTGTGTTTCACAGGTGACATGACACCTCCACCAGACGCCATTCCCAACAGCACATATGTCACACGGTGGCGGTGGCTGAGAGTCAACAGCACACTACAACCACTGCCAGAACACACTGAGGACCTTGTCTGCCAGGGGGACTGATAATGATCTGCTTATTTGCATTTTTGTTCATTGTTTTTGCCGCCATGTTGCCTAGAGTACGACAGAACATGAAGTGGGACCAAGTCACTGTTACTCGAGTCACAGGCAAGTCTCAAGTCACAAGGTTCCGAGTCTCAAGTTGAGTTCCAAGTAGAACAGGTCAAGTCTCGAGTCGAGTCCAAGTCGTGCGTTCAACGATCAGGTCAAGTCGAGTCGAGTCCAAGTTGTGTGTTCAGCGATCAGGTCAAGTCGAGTCGAGTCCAAGTCGTGCGTTCAACGATCAGGTCAAGTCGAGTCGAGTCCAAGTCGGCGTTCAACGATCAGGGCAAGTCGAGTCGAGTCCAAGTCGTGCGTTCAACGATCAGGTCAAGTCGAGTCGAGTCCAAGTCGTGCGTTCAATGATCAGGTCAAGTCGAGTCGAATCCAAGTCGGCGTTCAACGATCAGGTCAAGTCGAGTCGAGTCCAAGTCGTGCGTTCAACTATCAGGTCAAGTCGAGTCAAGTCCAAGTCGTGCGTTCCACGATCAGGTCAAGTCGAGTCGAGTCCAAGTCGTGCGTTCAACGATCAGGTCAAGTCGAGTCGAGTCCAAGTCGTGCGTTCAACGATCAGGTCAAGTCGAGTCGAGTCCAAGTCGTGCGTTCAACGATCAGGTCAAGTCGAGTCGAGTCCAAGTTGTGCGTTCAATGATCAGGTCAAGTCGAGTCAAGTCCAAGTCGTGCGTTCAACGATCAGGTCGAGTCGAGTCCAATTCGTGCGTTCAACGATCAGGTCAAGTCTAGTCGAGTCCAAGTCATGCGTTCAACGGTCAGGTCAAGTCGAGTCGAGTCCAAGTCGTGCATTCAATAATCAGGTCAAGTCGAGTCAAGTCCAAGTCGTGCGTTCAACGATCAGGTCGAGTCAAGTCCAAGTTGTGCGTTCAACGATCAGATCAAGTCGAGTCAAGTCCAAGTCGTGCGTTCAACGATCAGGTCAAGTCGAGTCAAGTCCAAGTCGTGCGTTCAACGATCAGATCAAATCGAGTCGAGACCAAGTCGTGCGTTCAACGATCAGGTCAAGTCGAGTCAAGTCCAAGTCGTGCGTTCAACGATCAGGTCAAGTCGAGTCAAGTCCAAGTTGTGCGTTCAACGATCAGGTCAAGTCGAGTCCAAGTTGTGCGTTCAACAATCAGGACAAGTCGAGTCAAGTCCAAGTCGTCCGTTCAACGATCAGGTCAAGTCGAGTCCAAGTCGTCCGTTCAATGATCAGGTCAAGTCGAGTCGAGTCCAAGTCGAGCGTTCAACGATCAGGTCAAGTCGAGTCCAAGTCGTGCGTTCAACAATCAGGACAAGTCGAGTCGAGTCCAAGTCATCCGTTCAACGATCAGGTCAAGTCGAGTCCAAGTCGTGCGTTCAACGATCAGATCAAGTCGAGTCGAGTCCAAGTCGTGCGTTCAACGATCAGGTCAAGTCGAGTCCAAGTCGTGCGTTCAACGATCAGGTCAAGTCGAGTCGAGTCCAAGTCGTGCGTTCAACAATCAGGACAAGTCGAGTCAAGTCCAAGTCGTCCGTTCAACGATCAGGTCAAGTCGAGTCCAAGTCGTGCGTTCAACGATCAGATCAAGTCGAGTCGAGTCCAAGTCGTGCGTTCAACGATCAGGTCAAGTCGAGTCCAAGTCGTGCGTTCAACGATCAGGTCAAGTCGAGTCGAGTCCAAGTCGTGCGTTCAGCGATCAGGTCAAGTCGAGTCGAGTCCAAGTCGTGCGTTCAACGATCAGGTCAAGTCGAGTCGAGTCCAAGTCGTGCGTTCAACGATCAGGTCAAGTCGAGTCGAGTCCAAGTCGTGCGTTCAGCGATCAGGTCAAGTCGAGTCGAGTCCAAGTCGTGTGTTCAGCGATCAGGTCAAGTCGAGTCGAGTCCAAGTCGAGCGTTCAACGATCAGGTCAAGTCGAGTCAAGTCCAAGTCGTCCGTTCAACGATCAGGTCAAGTCGAGTCCAAGTCGTGCGTTCAACAATCAGGACAAGTCGAGTCAAGTCCAAGTCGTCCGTTCAATGATCAGGTCAAGTCGAGTCGAGTCCAAGTCGAGCGTTCAACGATCAGGTCAAGTCGAGTCCAAGTCGTGCGTTCAACAATCAGGACAAGTCGAGTCAAGTCCAAGTCATCCGTTCAACGATCAGGTCAAGTCGAGTCCAAGTCGTGCGTTCAACGATCAGATCAAGTCGAGTCGAGTCCAAGTCGTGCGTTCAACGATCAGGTCAAGTCGAGTCCAAGTCGTGCGTTCAACGATCAGGTCAAGTCGAGTCGAGTCCAAGTCGTGCGTTCAACAATCAGGACAAGTCGAGTCAAGTCCAAGTCGTCCGTTCAACGATCAGGTCAAGTCGAGTCCAAGTCGTGCGTTCAACGATCAGATCAAGTCGAGTCGAGTCCAAGTCGTGCGTTCAACGATCAGGTCAAGTCGAGTCCAAGTCGTGCGTTCAACGATCAGGTCAACTCGAGTCGAGTCCAAGTCGTGCGTTCAGCGATCAGGTCAAGTCGAGTCGAGTCCAAGTCGTGCGTTCAACGATCAGGTCAAGTCGAGTCGAGTCCAAGTCGTGCGTTCAACGATCAGGTCAAGTCGAGTCGAGTCCAAGTCGTGCGTTCAGCGATCAGGTCAAGTCGAGTCGAGTCCAAGTCGTGTGTTCAACGATCAGGTCAAGTCGAGTCGAGTCCAAGTCGTGCGTTCAACGATCAGGTCAAGTCGAGTCGAGTCGAACCTTTTTTCCCCAAGTCAAGTCAAGTTTAACAACAAATTCCATATGCAAGCTTCATAAGTTCATCTTGACATACCAAAAGACTATTAGGGGTATGTAGTCATTGTTGCTTGATGCCTCATTGCTGATGAGCTTGCAAAGTAAACAATTCATATTTGCTGGTTGCTGGTCCAACCCCCCAAAAATGTTGGAGCTGCATATTGATTTAAGGCAATCCTCTCTCCCTAGACTTTGACGTTTAGGCTGCACCCCTGATCCAATAGCTGTACAGCAAGTCAGCAATCTGTTCTCTAGCTCACCCAACTTGTTGATTGACAGTTTGCTGGTCCAATCAGAGGGCCGTGTGTGCGTATCACTAGTCAATCTGTTGCAGGTTTTTTGGTTGTTGTTGCAAGTGTGATGCTGTGGCTACTGTCTCTGGCTGCATGGAGACTAATCCCCACAAAATGAGGGACAAAACGTTACAAAACCTGGCCAGATCATTTCAAGTCATCAGTCTCAGGTCGACGTCGAGCCCCGAGTCTTGAGGCTACAAGACCAAGTCGAGTCTCAAGTCATCAAATTGGTGACGTGAGTCCGACTCTCGTCACCTCTGTGACAGAACATAACGAGAGCGAGAGACAGAGAGACAGAGAGAAAAGAGAAAGAATCCTCCGTGTTTACAGTAAGTCACAGGTGGTAGGTGGTGACTACACCCGCTCCACTATAACACTACAGTGATCTCCTCCTGCCTACTAGCTTTCCATTAACCCTGCTGTAGGAGAAGGGTTGGAATCCCTCTGTCTGACTGATTCGCTGGCCAGTGGCAGCTGACATAAACCCCGTGGTTACCAGGTAGCCATTGATTTCTGCCTGGCCCAGCCGTAGGGGCTAGGGGGCTGGGGGGGGGTGCTTGAGAGACGTTCATGCCGATGCCTGTATTGATTTAATTAGGCCCTCAACTCCACTGCGCTCCGTCTCCACGGCAGCAAATGATTAGTGCTGCCAGCTGTCCTATGGGTGGCACGGCGTCCAGCTGCCACCCACCCACCCACCCATGCCCAGGACGGGTGGCCCAGTCAACCCACCACGAGGTGCCGTCTGGAGACACCAGAGGAAAATGAATGGGGTTTAGAGGCAGATCTCTGGTGGTGAGTTCTACTCAGCAGGCCTGACTGGTGCCTCGCTGGGGCCGAGGCCAGGAGAGGTTGAGGGACAGGAGGGACACAAAGGACACGGCATTGGGACTGTGGAGAGAGGTGGTGTTGCTGCCCAACCCAGTCAACACAGTGTGATGTTTCTGTGCTGGAGGTAGAGGAGTTTGATCGGTAGAGGAGGTAGAGGAGTTTGATCGCATGTCAGAGACCGAGGAGAGAATAAGACGCTGAGCGTGTGTGAGAGCCGGTGCACGGAGAAGGCTGTGTATTATTAGGAATATGTGGCTCACGTGTACATTTCTCACCGCTGAGATCAAGCAGCATAAGGTGCTCCGTGGAATCCCATCTGCCAGCCACATTACAGACACTTTCTCTCTTCATTTAAAAAAAAAAAATATGTAGAATTACTTTCAACTCGGGGCTCTCGTTGGTGCAGAGTGTATGTGGTTAATTGCTCTGCCAGAGGGGGGACTAGAGCAACAACAACAAAACAGACGGAATCCGACGGAGAGCCAGTGAGCGCTCCCAGCTATGACCTTTCACCCGGGGAGAGAAGTCGACCTTGACGCGGGGTGAGGTAACCGCCGGGCCGTATCGAATTTCCTAATTCACATGTTGAAGAAATTGGCAAATGAGAGGGTCAGGGTTCATCTCCGCCCACTTGAAAAAAGCACTTAGCAGCCAGACAGGCCTGTATGGATGGAGTCAGGTAGCCTGCGGGAGGAACGGCCCAGCCCGCCCGGCAACCAAAGATGATTAAAAATCATTTCTGGGTAATGAGACTTCCCCATTCCACAGCCAGCCCATTTACAGCAGGGCTTGGTTAGGGTGCAGAGTCACTGCCTTGCATAGTGTCACACAGCCCACAGAGAGAGAAAGTAGTCCCAACATGGGTGTGGGCTGAGCATGGTAACATAACACTAAGACATGTTTTACATCATCTTACTGGTGAAGGAAATTATATGAGGTGTGGCGTGAGTAGAAACTGGAGTGTACAACACACACACACACACTGGAGGGTGCCCTACTGTGTGGCATTGTGGGCCCGTGTCAAGAGGATCAATATTAATGAGTGAGGCCTCCCATTGTCACCCACACCCTCCGCTGTGTGTGTGTGTGTGTGTGTGTGTGTGTGTGTGTGTGTGTGTGTGTGTGTGTGTGTGTGTGTGTGTGTGTGTGTGTGTGTGTGTGTGTGTGTGTGTGCGTGTGTGTGCGTGCGTGTGCGTGCGTGCGTGCGTGCGTGCGTGCGTGTATTGTATTGTATTTGTATAGACATGCCTATGAGCATGCAAGTGTGAGTATGAGAGAAATAAAAATGAGATCGAGGAAGGGGGCCACTTCACTGCAGAAGTGTTCCTCTCTCCCTCCTCCCTTCCTCTTTCCGAGGGAAGAGAGGAAAAGTGCAGAAGAGGGAATAAGGCCACAGCCATTACAGGAGTCTAAAATTGCTCTGGGATTGGTTCCACCCACTAAGAGAGCTCAGTGAAATGGTTTGCAGCCAGGTTCCTCCATTATGTACAACTTATTACAAACAAATTTCTCCTCCAGGGCATCTCTTATAATTTTCAATTAGGTGAAACGAGGTTGTGAGCCCAGGGAGGGCAGAATCCACCACTGTTTCAGTTTCAGCACGGGGTGTGTGTGTGTTTGTGTGTGTGTTTGTGTGTTTGTGTGTTGCTATGAAAAAGAGCATCAGAGAATGAAAGATTGCTTGTTTTTGCAGATACTTATTTCTCTACGGGATTGTACATTCTTAACATCTTAAAAGTGTAAATGTGTGTGTTTGTGCATTTACGTATGTACGTGTGTGTGTGTGTGTGTGTGTGTGTGTGTGTGTGTGTGTGTGTGTGTGTGTGTGTGTGTGTGTGTGTGTGTGTGTGTGTGTGTGTGTGTGTGTGTGTGTGTGTGTGTGTGTGTGTGTGTGTGTGTGTGTGTGTGTGTGAACCCAACACGCATTCGCTCACGTTCTGGACGGATTCACTTTCTTCAAATGGCTTCAAGATGGAGGCCTATAAAAGCCCAGACTGTTTTCCTAGCTTAATTGTAACGCTTTTACGAGCATTTTGTCGTTACAATCTCCCAATCTACAGTAATTAAGTCAACATTGGCCTCTCTCTGAACCTCCCATTCACAGAGTGGGTGCTGTAGCCTACCTTCCTGCTAGTCCAACAGGCCTCCCTGTTACTGTTAAAGCAGCGGGGGGTACTGCCTGTGCCGCAAACACACAACCCTTTCCCAGCCTCTTGGCATACAAGCGCTCCGTGTAACTCCCTGCTAATTCCTGCACATAAACACATGGCTATTGAGCCAGGCAGGCAGGCAGAGCTATAGGCTAGTGGCTCACTGACGGATGAATCAGGCCCCTCTTTCCTTCCTATAAGCGAGATAAGTTCTCTATTGGCCTTATCTACTGGATTGTACAGGATGTCACTGCTTGTGAGAGCGCCGTGCCGAGCATTAACCTCCACACAGAGGAAATAGGTGGGATTCTTAGGCCAGATAGGCCTGTGTTTGCTAGGAAGCCCCTGTCATCCACTGTGAATCACACAGCTACAGAGAGAGAGAGAGCTGGAGAGGCTCTCAGTGTGCAGCTAACGGTGTTTTCTAGTGACCAGCAATGGTGGAGCGATGGCTACATACTGTGTCCTCTAACACAAGGCTCTAAAAATACTGATATTAAACTGTCTATTCTCGGTCTGTAATAACCTGTACTGTGTAGTCCTGTATAGACAGATGATGCTGCTTTAGTACGTTAAATAATTGTAATACTCTGGAAGAGTTGGACGACCTGTGCGATCCCCTGTAAGGATGTACAGTAAGCAGTGCATGACGCTTGCAACTCCAGGATAGTGGGTTTGATTCCTGTGTATGCACGCATGACTGTTAGTCCCTTTGGATAAAAGTGTCGGCTTAAATGGCGCAGACCATTCTTCTTCTTCATTATTAGTATATTATTGTGTGCGGGAGAGAAACTGACCTGTGTAGATGAAGCGCCCGGGCGTGCCTTTACAGAACTGCTTGGACTTGTAGGAGAGGGTCACCTCTACCACCCCTGGGATGTGGCGGGGCGGAGTCTGCACCCGGATGGCATGGGGTGTGATGAGCTGCAGGAGGAGAGCGAGAGAGCGAGAGAGAGAGAGAGAGAGAGAGAGAGAGAGAGAGAGAGAGAGAGAGAGAGAGAGAGACAGAGAGAGAGAGAGAGAGAGAGAGAGAGAGAGAGAGAGAGAGAGAGAGACAGAGAGAGAGAGAGAGAGAGAGAGAGAGAGAGAGAGAGAGAGAGAGAGAGAGAGAGAGAGAGAGAGAGAGAGAGAGAGAGAGAGAGAAGGAAACAGGCAACCGTTTGTCAAGTCTATGACTTCTGCAGTTGTGTTCTCTACAGACACAGTTCGCTCTCCCCTCCCCTCCCCTCCCCTCCTCCCCTCCCCTCTCCCCCGATCTCCTCTCCTCCCCTGAGTCAGAGTTTGGGTGTGTGAGTGGTGCTCTTCAACACAGCAAACAAACACTTCACATCAATGAGCCTCCGCCGATCCCTTTCTATTGTCTGCCAGGGTAAATACCCTCCACACTGAAGGAGAGAAGAGGGACGGCTGGAGGGAAAGGAGAGCAGGACAAACTGTCCACAATGCCGTCAGACACGCAAACAACACGTTTATTGATTTGATGACTTGTGGTGAATGAAGGGCGTTTATGAGTGGACTGTGTCATCTGCACTGCAGCAGCGAAGGACCTCGTGAGTTGTTGAAAAGTGTTGTGAGTCTGTGTTGTGAGTGTTGTGAGTCTGGGTGGTGACGCACACACATCCAAAGTGAGAGTGGTATTGTTGGACAGGAGCCATAGCTCCCCGCACACCTGGAGAGGCTGCGTGTTACAGAAGGTAAATAAACATGGAGCTTGAGAAGGGCTAGGGGAACAGCATGACAAGGATCAGTGTGTGTTCATTATGCCTGGCCGACGGTTATCACAGCTCTGCAGGGCTGATCAGTATCGGGGGTACAGGGGGAGGTAGGGGGGCTGGCTGGCTGGGTGATATTGGAGGGCCCTCGAGGCCCTGAGAGCAGGGAGCTAACATAGCCTCACCCCTGGCCTCTCCGGTATGGGAGGGCGGTAATTGGAAACACACTGTGGGGCCTCGGCACTTCCTACATCGGACCAAGGGCCGAACAGCACTCCAACCAACCAGCCTCTGAGACCAGCAGAGAATACTGAGGACTAGACGGGACACTGGAGCAGTAGTTCTATGTAGGCTCTACTCAGTGACGTAAAGTACATTAAAAATACTTGAAAGTGCTACTTAATTTTTTTTGGTATCTGTACTTTACATTATTATTCATATTTTGAACAACTTTATACTTCACTACAGTCCTAAAGAACATTATGTAATTTTTACTCCATACATTTTTCCTGACACCCAAAAGTACTCATTACATTTTGAATGCTTAGCAGGACAGGAAAATGATCTAATTCACACACTTATCAAGAGAAACATCCCTGGTCATCCCTACTGCCTCTGATCTGGCAGAATCACTAAACACATCCTTCATTTGAAAATGATGTCTGAGGGTTGGAGTGTGCCCCTGGCTATCCATAATCAAAATAATATAAAAATGGTCTGGTTTCCTTAAGGAATTTGAAATGATTTATACTTTTACTTTTACTTTTGATACTTAAGTATGTTTTTGCAATTACATTTACTTTTGATACTTACGTCTGTTTTTGCAATTACATTTACTTTTGATACATAAGTCTGTTTTTGCAATTACATTTACTTTTGATACTTAAGTCTGTTTTTGCAATTACATTTACTTTTGATACATAAGTCTGTTTTTGCAATTACATTTACTTTTGATACTTAAGTCTGTTTTTGCAATTACATTTACTTTTGATACATAAGTCTGTTTTTGCAATTACATTTAATTTTGATACTTAAGTCTGTTTTTGCAATTACATTTACTTTTGATACTTAAGTCTGTTTTTGCAATTACATTTACTTTTGATACTTAACTATATTTAAAAACAAATACTTTTTCTCAAGTAGGATTTTACTGGGTGACTTTCACTTTTACTTGAGACATTTTCTATTAAGGTATCTTTACTTTTACTCAAGTATGACAATTGGGGTACTTTTTTCACCCCTGGCTTTACTCCAGCGCTACGGGGTGAGGAGACAGGAGGGTCTGCCTCTACCTCTACCTCTGACTGTGTCCTCTAAAATAAACCCTGGGCTGAGGATTGAGGGTGGGTCAACAGGCAGGGAGGGCAGGGCAGCTGGACAACTCAGGCAAATCTGCCCCTGGAGGCCTAATCAGTGCTATTTTTGACCCCCGTCCCGTCTCTCTCCCGCTGGCTTCAGCCATTACCCCATGACCATGACTGGCTCTGAACCCTTTGGCGCTGGGGAACTGCTGTAGCAAAGGTTCCTATTCCACTGGCCAAGGTTGAATTAAACTGCAATTATTCTACAAATTAAAAGAATAAATACAACAAAAATACAGAGCCAAGCGTTTAACGGCAAGCATGTGTGGGACTGGAAACCTGTGTATTAACATTATGCCAACATGGTTCTGCAATTTAAAAGTCTAATAAATAAGCAGTGATTATTATAGCTGAATCACTGGCCGGCGGGGGAGAGGAGAGCAGAGTGGAGTGTGTTGAAGATTGGATCAGCTCATTAGCCTGCACACTGAATGGCAGGTAGAGGAAATCAACTTCGGCCTCGTACAGGCTGCTTTTTACCAGCACTACAGTTACAAGGCTTGCCCTGCCCTCCAGCCCTCCAGCCCTCCATCCCCTATAACCCCTCCATCCCTTTACTCCCCCTTCAGCCCCTAACTACCCTCTATCCCCTAACCACCCTCCATCCCCTAACCCCCCTCCAGACCCTAACCCCCCTCCATCCTCTAACCCCTCTCCAACCCCTAACCCCCTGCATCCCCTAACCCACTCCAGCCCCTAACCCCCTCCAGCCCCTAACCCCCTCCATCCCCTAACCCACCCCAGTCCCTAACCCCCTCAACCCGTACCCCCTCCATCCCCTAACCCCCCTCCATCCCCTAACCCCACCCCAACCCCTAACCCTCCATCCCCTAACACCCCTCCATTCCCTAACCCCTCCAACCTCTAACCCCCTCCACCCCCTAACCCCCTCCAACCCCTAACCCCTCAATCCCCTAACCTCCCTCCATCCCCTTACCCCCTCCAGGCCCTAACCCCCTCCATCCCCTAACCACCTCCATCCCCTAACCCCCCTCCAACCCCTAACCCCCATCCATCCCCTAACCCTCCTCCATCCCCTACCCCCCCTCCGGCTACTGGGAGAGGAGAGAGAGGGCTGAGGGGGCTCTGCTATAAATTTGCTCCAGATGTGGACCATAGCGTAAGGTGTAAGGTCTACTCATCCTGATGTACTTAAACAGTATGTAAACCTTCACCTTACTATTCCCCCCAGCCCCAGTCTCCAGCCCCCAGCCCCAGTCTCCATTTCTCCAGCCCCAGTCTCCATTTCCCCAGCACCAGTCTCCAGCCCCCAGTCTCCATTCCCCAGTCCCAATCTCCATGCCCCAGTCTTCAGCCCCCAGCCCCAGTCTCCAGCTCCCAGCCACAGTCTCCATTACCCAGCCCCACTTGCCAGCTCAAGCCCCAGTTTCCAGTCTCCAGCACACAGTCACAGTCCCCAGCCCCCAGTCACCAGCCCCCAGCCTCAGTCTCTAGTCACTATCCCCCAGCTCCAGACTCCAGCCCCAGTCTCCAGTCTCTAGCACCCAGTCTCCAGTCTCCAGTCGCCAGCCCCCAGCTCCAGACTCCAGCCCCAGTCTCTAGCCCCCAGTCTCCAGTCTCTAGCCCCGAGTCTCCAGTCTCTAGCCCCCAGCCCCCAGTCACCAGTGTTCAGTCTCTATCCCCCAGTCCCCAGTCTCCATCCCCCACCCCCCAGCCCCCAGTCTCAAACCCCCAGCCCCCAGTCACCAGTGTTCAGTCTCTATCCCCCAGTCCCCAGTCTCCATCCCCCATCCCCCATCCCCCAGCCACCAGTCTCCATCCCCAGCCCCCAGTCTCCAGTCTTCAGTCTCCAGCCCCCAGTCCCCAGTCTCCACCCCCCAGCCCCCAGTCTCCATCCCCCAGCCCCCAGTCTCCAGTCTTCAGTCTCCAGCCCCAAGTCCCCAGTCTCCATCCCCAGCCCCCAGTCACCAGTGTCCAGTCTCCATCCCCCAGCCCCCAGTCTCCAGCCCCCATCCCCCAGCCCCCAGTCTCCATCCCCCAGCCCCCAGTCACCAGTGTTCAGTCTCTATCCCCCAGTCCCCAGTCTCCATCCCCAGCCCCCATCCCCCAGTCCCCAGTCTCCATCCCCCATCCCCCAGCCCCCAGTCTCCAGTCTTCAGTCTCCAGCCCCCAGTCCCCAGTCTCCCCATCCCCCATCCCCCATCCCCCATCCCCCAGCCCCCAGCCCCCAGTCTCAATCCCCCAGCCCCCAGTCACCAGTGTTCAGTCTCTATCCCCAGTCCCCAGTCTCCATCCCCCATCCCCCAGCCCCCAGTCTCCAGTCTTCAGTCTCCAGCCCCCAGTCCCCAGTCTCCAGTCTTCAATCTCCATCCCCCATCCCCCA
>NC_068432.1:1100000-1105000 GCF_023373465.1 Oncorhynchus keta | reverse complement strand
TCCATTGTGATGCATATGGCCGTGTGTGTGTGTGTGTGTGTGTGTGTGTGTGTGTGCGTGCGTGCGTGCGTGCGTGCGTGCGTGCGTGTGTGTGTGTGTGTGTGCGCGTGCGTGTGTGCGTGTCTCATCACCATGTCTCGAGGTAGATCTGCCCTGACAACGCCTTGACAACTCCCTGACAACTCCCTGACAACCAGGCCTACGTTAACATTAACACATATGGTTTTTCATCATCTGGGAAAACATGCCGTGTCTCTTCTGTAACAGAGGAGGATAAATAAAACAAACCAATCAACCATGTGAACCAATCACCTGTCAGGGCACTGAAGCGCATCCTCTTCAGCCTATTGTGTTGCATCAAAGCAACCAATATAACTATAGCCTGGTCCCAGATCTGTTTGTGCTTTTGTCTTCTCCATAGTCATTCCCAAGCAAAACGAAGGAGTTGGCAAGAGAGCAGAAACAGACTGGCACCCAGGTTAACATAACTGTGGTGTACAGAGAATAACACGCAGGAACCCTGGCACTGGAGAAGCAGGTTGCTTTTGAGGATCTTTATTCCAATGTAGGAGAAGTTGATTTACACAGATCTGTCCCCATCCCCTCCCTGACCAGTGAGACAGGTTAGTGTACTAATGAGACTCCCTTCCTCTGCACCACTGAACGCATGTGGAGAAGGGGAGTGGGCTGAGACTCAACCATGTTCCTACTGTACCTCTCACTGCACACCATCGTCTGCCTGTGATACAGGAAACACACTGGTAAATGTTCTTGTGTGTTTATGCATGCTGAGCGCACAAAGGGATCCCTTCACCCCTGTGTAGCGCCGTACGCATGGGTGAGCTGCGTGTGAACGTGTGTGTTTTACGTGTGTGTTTTACTTGTGTGTTTTACATGTGTGTTTTACGTGTGTGTGTGTCTCGTCTGGCCCTGGTACATATTTAATCATAAGATAATAAAGTGCAGGAGCATGCGATCTGACAGGCTCCCTGTGCTGTGGCTCTCCTCTACCCCCCCTGCCTTTCCCACCCTGCCACCCTACCTCCGACCACCCTGCCACCCTGCCTCCCCCACCCTGCCACCCTGCCTCCCCCACCCTGCCACCCTGCCTCCCCCACCCTGCCACCCTGCCTCCCCCACCCTGCCACCCTGCCTCCCCCACCCTGCCACCCTGCCTCCCCCACCCTGCCACCCCCACCCTGCCTCCGACCATGCTGCCACCCTGCCTCCCCCACCCTGCCACCCTGCCTCCCCCCACCCTGCCACCCTGCCACCCTGCCTCCCCCACCCTGCCACCCTGCCTCCCCACTCTGCCACCCTGCCTCCCCCACCCTGCCACCCTGCCTCCCCCAACCTGCCACCCTGCCTCCCCCACCCTGCCACACTGCCTCCCCCACCCTGCCACCCTGCCTCCGAGCACCCTGCCACCCTGCCTCCCCCACCTGCCACCCTGCCTCCCTACCCTGCCACCCTGCCTCCCCCACCCTGCCACCCTGCCTCCCCCACCCTGCCACCCTGCCACCCTGCCTCCTCCACCCTGCCCCTGGACAGAGGGAGATGAATGGAGGGGACATTTGGCTACTGTTAGTGTTCATGCCACAAACCCATCCAGTCAGATAACATGTTAATATCTTTATCTTTGCTCTACTACTAGAGGAAGACTGCTTCTTCTCCGTGTGACAATAGCAGAGCTATCCCTGACACAGACAGACAGACAGACAGACAGACAGACAGACAGACAGACAGACAGACAGACAGACAGACAGACAGACAGAGACTCAGACTGATATACTGTAGACTGACTGACTGACAGACAGACGGACACACACAGAGAGACAGAGACTCAGACTGATATACTGTAGACTGACTGACTGACAGACAGACAGACACACACACAGAGACAGAGACTCAGACTGATATACTGTAGACTGACTGACAGACAGACGCACACAGAGAGACAGAGACTCAGACTGATATACTGTAGACTGACTGACTGACAGACAGACAGACAGACACACACACAGAGACAGAGACTCAGACTGATATACTGTAGACTGACTGACAGACAGACGCACACAGAGAGACAGAGACTCAGACTGATATACTGTAGACTGACTGACTGACAGACAGACGGACGGTCAGACCAGACAGACAGACTGAGAGACAGACAGCCGTACAGTAGAAAAGTGAGAGGGTGCCTACCATGTTCCAGGTATGATGGCGTACCTTCCGAGGGGTCCAGCCTACGAGCCCGGCGGCCGTGTTTGGAGTTGTTGTGGACAAACATGTTGTCAGAGACCGCCAGGACATGTCCATCCACACTGACCGTAGTAGACACCACCACCTGGACATAGTTACACACACAGAGAGTTCAAAGGTTAGGATATTAGGACAGATCTAACTCAGTACCAGGGTGTCAACACTGGAAAGTATAGTTTACCCTCCAGATCAGAGCATTGCATCTACAACCTCAAACTAGACCAGTAGAGTGATACAAGGACAATCTGGACAACATGTCATGTGAATCCTGTAACTCCGATAGCATATTTACACATTTTCGATAATGAACAACTAGGACTTCATCTGCATTATTATTGGATTTTCATATAAGGCCATTGTGTTGAGAAAGACAGTGTGTATCACCACCTTCCGGAGACACCTGAAACCCCACCTCTTTAAGGAATACCTAGGATAGGATAAGTAATCCTTCTCACCCCCCTCCCCCCCCTTTAAGATTTAGATGCACTATTGTAAAGTGACTATTCTACTGGATGTCATAAGGTGAATGCACCAATTTGTAAGTCGCTCTGGATAAGAGCGTCTGCTAAATGACTTAAATGTAAATGTAAATGTTCTCTGTCGACATACATGTACAGTTGAAGTCGGAAGTTTACATACACCTTAGCCAAATACATTTAAACTCCGTTTTTCACAATTCCCAACATTAAATCCAAGTAAAAATTCCTTGTCTTAGGTCAGTTGGGATCACCACTTTGTTTTAAGAATGTGAAATGTTAGAATAATAGCAGAGAGAATGATTTAGGTCAGCTTTAATTTCTTTCAACACATTCCCAGTGGGTCAGACGTTTACATACATTCAATTAGTATTTGGTAGCATTGCCTTGAAATTGTTTAACTTGGATCAAACGTTTCGAATAGCCTTCCACAAGCTTCTCACAATAAGTTGGTGAATTTTGGCCCATTCCTCCTGACAGAGCTGGTGTCCACAAATTCTGTTCACACATTTTCAATGGGATTTGTAGGCCTCCTTGCTCGCACACGCTTTTTCAGTTCTGCCCACAAATGTTCTATAGGATTGAGGTCAGGGCTTGGTGATGGCCACTCCAACACCTTGATTTTGTTGTCCTTAAGCCATTTTCCACAACTTTGGAAGTATGCTTGGGGTCATTGTCCATTTGGGAGAACTATTTGCGACCAAGCTTTAACTTCCTGACTGATGTCTTGAGATGTTGCTTCAATATATCCACATCATTTTCCTCCTCGTGATGCCATCTGTTTTGTGAAGTGCACCAGTCCCTCCTGCAGCAAAGCACCTCCACAACATGATGCTGCCACCCCCGTGCTTCACGGTTGGGATGGTGTTCTTCGGGTTGCAAGCCTCCCCCTTTTTCCTCCAAACATAATGATGGTCATTATGGCCAAACAGTTCTATTTTGTTTCATCAGACCAGAGGACATTTTTCCAAAAAGTACGATCTTTGTCCCCATGTGCAGTTTCAAACCGTAGTCTGGCTTATTTATGGCAATTTTGGAGCAGTGGCTTCTTCCTTGCTGAGTGGCCTTTCAGGTTATGTCGATATAGGACTCGTTTTACTGTGGATATAGATACTTTTGTACCTGTTTCCTCCAACATCGTCACAAGGTCCTTTGTTGTTGTTCTGGGATTGATTTGTATTTTTCGCACCAAAGTACGTTAATCTCTAGGAGACAGAACGCGTCTCCTTCCTGAGTGGTATGATGGTTGAGGTCTTGGTTGATTTCTTTTGATTTTCCCACGATGTCATGCATAGAGGCACTGGGTTTGAAGGTAGGCCTTGAAATACATCCACAGGGACACCTCCAATTGACTCAAATTATGTAAAAAAAAAAAAAAGCTTATCAGAAGCTTCTAAAGCCATGACATCATTTTCTGGCATTTTCCAAGCTGTTTAAAGGCACAGTCAACTTAGTGTACGTACAATTCTGACCCACTTGATTTGTGCCACAGTGAATTATAAGTGAAATAATCTGTTGTGTAGTGGTTAGGAAATGACTTCAACCTAAGTGTACGTAAATTTCCGACTTCAACTGTATGTCTGTGTTTGTTCACATTCTCCCTGTGCTGCGAGAGAAAACTGCAGCACTGGACAAGAAACAACAACATGCTTCTAATCCAAACAAACACAGACCCTCATCACCAACAAACACAGACAGTGTTTCCTTTAACTCCACACTTCCTGCTTCCCCCCAGCACCCCTCCTCTATCAGTGGGGCTGGGATTGTGCTGCTCCCTCCTCTTGAATCCACCCCTTTCTTTGTGCTAATGAACACACACAAACACACACCCCTCCACACACACACACGTCTCTCGGTCCCCCGTGTCTTTATCAAAGTCCTGCAGCATGTCCTCCTGTGCTGTGTGTTTGTGTGTCTTTATATCGCTCTCTCTCTCTCCCTCGCTCCCTCGCTCCCTCTCTCTCCCTCGCTCCCTCGCTCCCTCTCTCCCTGGGCCCCGGGACCACTGGCTGATAGACTGACATGCAGATTAATTTAATTAAAAGCGTCCCTCACTCGAGTGCCCAGAGACAATGGGAGGCAGCTAATGGGTTGCTGTAGTAGCGAACTGTGCTGTGCTGCTGCTGAGTGCCATTACTGTGGGGCCAATAGAAACCGGGCTGGACTGGGCTAAGCTGGGCTGGGCTAGGGGGACTCCCCTGGAGCTCAGAAGAGCCTCTCGTTTCAATTGCTCTGCAGCTTCAAGAGGCTCCTGCCTCTCTTGAA
>NC_068432.1:1092500-1095000 GCF_023373465.1 Oncorhynchus keta | reverse complement strand
AGCACAGTGACAGGCTCCGAACAGTAGTGGTGGAGCAGAGCATTCGGACTGGACTGCACAGAGCAGAGCGGAGAAGACTTCATTAACTACTCTTTTCTTCGTTAGCCCGGGCAACACCGAGCTTTAGTTGAGCCTGGCTCAGCCTTGTTAATTACCCAGAGACAGAGAGGCTGGTGTGGGTCTGACCCCAGGGTGACAGGGCGTATCAACGCCCAGAACAGGCACCGTGACCTCGTGACCCTCTCTCTCTCTCTCTCTGTCTGGCTGCTCCTCCCAACCTTAACACAACCTCACGCTGTCTACTGTAAGTCTATGCTCTCCCTCGAACCACCAAGACACCATGTTTTTCACAGGAACCTACATTCAATCTCTCCTATAATCCTTCTGTTTCACACAGTCTGCTGTGCCTCCTCAAAAGATCACGTGCACACACACACACACACTCTCTCTTCACACCATCGTCCATGCCTGTACGTTCCGTGGCTGGCTGGTGTGAGCCATGTGGAGTCCTCTCTCTCTCTCTCTCTCTCTCTCTCTCTCTCTCTCTCTCTCTCTCTCTCTCTCTCTCTCTCTCTCTCTCTCTCTCTGTGTTAGAGGGATAGCGTTACCACAGAGACGAGTCAGTAATTGAGTTGTTGGGCCTGTCGTCCCCTCACTCTCACCCTCCCCCGGGGCCAGGCCCAGAGACCAGCTGTGTCTCTCAATCAAAGGGAGCAGCTCAGAGCTAGATCTACCACACCTCTACCTTCGTTATCCACACATGGTTGTCCAAGTCAACACAAGTCTCAGATGAAGGCGATTATGCCGAAACGAACGCCTGTTTGTGTGTCCTATCAATGCATTACTCAGGAACAGAGTGCTCCTTTTCCCTGATTCTGTTTTTTTGTTGGCGCTTGGCTGAAGCCTGCTTGGGTACACTTTCTGTCCATTCACATTGGCCTGCGCAGTGTTTTGTGGTCTACTGTCCATGTGTGAATGAAACCTGTGACCATGGGAAACGCCAGTTCTGATGCCCTGCTGCACGCTAACCAAGTGGGCAGCCAGTGTGATCCCCTGTCCAGAAGCTGCGCGTTATTGGTGTCCACTTCAGATTAGGCTGTACCCAGATCAGTCCTGTGGCCTTCATAAACCCAGGCTGGCCACTAGAAACAGACGGCGATTTCAGACGTTTTAAAAAGGCCCCGAGAGCGTTGGTTAAGGCCTTCCTCGTTGCTCACAAAAAAAAGAAAAGAGAAACGACATCCAAGCGCCGGGCGCATTTTTTTTTTTAAAGACCGCCCCAAACCATAACGTTACCTCAACCACTAGGAATCTAAGTCTAAACTGTTAACCTTTGAGTTGTTTCTGTTTTAACCCTGTAACCACGCGGAATTAATGCTTTAAAAAAATAGTCACGTGTCGAATTTCGAAGGGAAACTGTATGATCTACTTGTGTAAACTACAGGGTTCAGGCTCTGCCAGAGTGTCAATAACCTGCTAATCTCCAGCCTCCTCTCCTCTCCCCTCTTCTCGCCCCTGTTACACTCCTCCCTGCGCTCTGTCACTCCCTCTCTCTCTCTCCCTCTGCACTAGTCCCCCCAGCTGTCTAAAACTGTCAGTGGGAGAAAGAGTGAGAGAGAAAGAGAGAGAGAGCGAGAGAGAGAGAGCGAGAACAAAAGAGAAAGCGAGGGAAAGCGAGGGCATTCCTCCAACTGCTAAGGCTTAACCTTGTGGGTGTCACCACAGTTTTCAGCCCCTCGAAATCCCCAAAGCAAACTGCCACGTCCAGACTGGATTTATACTGCCTGCTACTGCCATGCACACACCCACACACACACCCGCACACACACCATGCTCACACACACACACACACGCATGCACACTGACACAGTCAGACACAGTTGCAAGGACACCTCCACTCCACCCCATGCAGCAGCATCCGCCCCGGAGCTTGTCCCATTACTTCCCTCTCCCCTAATGGGCGGCTGCGTCCTGTCTCCATGTTTGATCCCTCGGCCTGACAAGCTCCATTACCAGGGTGAAGAGCCCTCCACACAGGGGTTTCAACCTGATCAGGGCTAATGGAGACAAGCACACAGCGTCCGCTACACACAGTGCCCCTTACACACAGTGTCCCTTACACACAGTGTCCTTTTACACACAGCGTCCTCTACACACAGTGCCCCTTACACACAGTGTCCTCTTACACACAGCGTCCTCTACACACAGTGTCCCTTACACACAGCGTCCTCTACACACAGTGTCCCTTACACACAGTGTCCTTTACACACAGTGTCCTCTTACACACAGTGTCCTCTTACACACAGCGTCCTCTACACACAGTGTTCTCTTACACACAGCGTCCTCTACACACAGTGTCCTTTACACACAGGGTCCCTTACACACAGTGTTCTTTACACACAGGGTCCCTTACACACAGTGTCCTTTACACACAGGGTCCCTTACACACAGGCAGGCCAGCACAGACACACACCTTATGCTTTCATAATTGATAGGCCAG
>NC_068432.1:1065000-1080000 GCF_023373465.1 Oncorhynchus keta | reverse complement strand
CTACTGTACTGTGAGATGTGATCTGAGACCTACACACCAAGTACCTGACTACTGTACTGTGAGATGTGATCTGAGACCTACACAGGTCTGTGGACCTGACTGTACTGTGAGATGTGATCTGAGACCTACACAGGTCTGTGGAAGTACCTGACTACTGTACTGTGAGATGTGATCTGAGACCTACACAGGTCTGTGTCAAGTACCTGACTACTGTACTGTGAGATGTGATCTGAGACCTACACAGGTCTGTGGAAGTACCTGACTACTGTACTGTGAGATGTGATCTGAGACCTACACAGGTCTGTGGAAGTACCTGACTACTGTACTGTGAGATGTGATCTGAGACCTACACAGGTCTGTGGAAGTACCTGACTACTGTACTGTGAGATGTGATCTGAGACCTACACAGGTCTGTGGAAGTACCTGACTACTGTACTGTGAGATGTGATCTGAGACCTACACAGGTCTGTGGAAGTACCTGACTACTGTACTGTGAGATGTGATCTGAGACCTACACAGGTCTGTGGAAGTACCTGACTACTGTACTGTGAGATGTGATCTGAGACCTACACAGGTCTGTGGAAGTACCTGACTACTGTACTGTGAGATGTGATCTGAGACCTACACAGGTCTGTGGAAGTACCTGACTACTGTACTGTGAGATGTGATCTGAGACCTACACAGGTCTGTGGAAGTACCTGACTACTGTACTGTGAGATGTGATCTGAGACCTACACAGGTCTGTACACAGGAAGTACCTGACTACTGTACTGTGAGATGTGATCTGAGACCTACACAGGTCTGTGGAAGTACCTGACTACTGTACTGTGAGATGTGATCTGAGACCTACACAGGTCTGTGGAAGTACCTGACTACTGTACTGTGAGATGTGATCTGAGACCTACACAGGTCAGGTCTGTGGAAGTGAGACCTACACAGACTACTGTACTGTGAGATGTGATCTGAGACCTACACAGGTCTGTGGAAGTACCTGACTACTGTACTGTGAGATGTGATCTGAGACCTACACAGGTCTGTGGAAGTACCTGACTACTGTACTGTGAGATGTGATCTGAGACCTACACAGGTCTGTGGAAGTACCTGACTACTGTACTGTGAGATGTGATCTGAGACCTACACAGGTCTGTGTACTGTGAGATGTGAAGTACAGGTCTGACTACTGTACTGTGAGATGTGATCTGAGACCTACACAGGTCTGTGGAAGTACCTGACTACTGTACTGTGAGATGTGATCTGAGACCTACACAGGTCTGTGGAAGTACCTGACTACTGCACAGTGAGATGTGATCTGAGACCTACACAGGTCTGTGGAAGTACCTGACTACTGTACTGTGAGATGTGATCTGAGACCTACACAGGTCTGTGGAAGTACCTGACTACTGTACTGTGAGATGTGATCTGAGACCTACACAGGTCTGTGGAAGTACCTGACTACTGTACTGTGAGATGTGATCTGAGACCTACACAGGTCTGTGGAAGTACCTGACTACTGTACTGTGAGATGTGATCTGAGACCTACACAGGTCTGTGGAAGTACCTGACTACTGTACTGTGAGATGTGATCTGAGACCTACACAGGTCTGTGGAAGTACCTGACTACTGTACTGTGAGATGTGATCTGAGACCTACACAGGTCTGTGGAAGTACCTGACTACTGTACTGTGAGATGTGATCTGAGACCTACACAGGTCTGTGGAAGTACCTGACTACTGTACTGTGAGATGTGATCTGAGACCTACACAGGTCTGTGGAAGTACCTGACTACTGTACTGTGAGATGTGATCTGAGACCTACACAGGTCTGTGGAAGTACCTGACTACTGTACTGTGAGATGTGATCTGAGACCTACACAGGTCTGTGGAAGTACCTGACTACTGTACTGTGAGATGTGATCTGAGACCTACACAGGTCTGTGGAAGTACCTGACTACTGTACTAGACCTACTGTACAGGTCTGTGGAAGTACCTGACTACTGTACTGTGAGATGTGATCTGAGACAGGTCTAGTACCACAGGTCTGTGAGATGTGATCTGAGACCTACACAGGTCCTGACTACTGTACTGTGAGATGTGATCTGAGACCTACACAGGTCTGTGGAAGTACCTGACTACTGTACAGTGAGATGTGATCTGAGACCTACACAGGTCTGTGGAAGTACCTGACTACTGCACAGTGAGATGTGATCTGAGACCTACACAGGTCTGATCTGGAAGTACAGGTCTGGAAGACCTGACTACTGTACAGTGAGATGTGATCTGAGACCTACACAGGTCTGTGGAAGTACCTGACTACTGTACTGTGAGATGTGATCTGAGACCTACACAGGTCTGTGGAAGTACCTGACTACTGCACTGTGAGATGTGATCTGAGACCTACACAGGTCTGTGACTGACTGTACTGTGAGATGTGATCTGAGACCTACACAGGTCTGTGGAAGTACCTGACTACTGCACAGTGAGATGTGATCTGAGACCTACACAGGTCTGTGGAAGTACCTGACTACTGTACTGTGAGATGTGATCTGAGACCTACACAGGTCTGTGGAAGTACCTGACTACTGTACTGTGAGATGTGATCTGAGACCTACACAGGTCTGTGGAAGTACCTGACTACTGTACTGTGAGATGTGATCTGAGACCTACACAGGTCTGTGGAAGTACCTGACTACTGTACTGTGAGATGTGATCTGAGACCTACACAGGTCTGTGGAAGTACCTGACTACTGTACTGTGAGATGTGATCTGAGACCTACACAGGTCTGTGGAAGTACCTGACTACTGTACTGTGAGATGTGATCTGAGACCTACACAGGTCTGTGGAAGTACCTGACTACTGTACTGTGAGATGTGATCTGAGACCTACACAGGTCTGTGGAAGTACCTGACTACTGTACTGTGAGATGTGATCTGAGACCTACACAGGTCTGTGTCAAGTACCTGACTACTGTACTGTGAGATGTGATCTGAGACCTACACAGTTCAGAACAGTGACAGTGATTTCTATCCCTCCTTCCTCTTTTAGCTCTGTATTCGTCCAGCTCCCTTTGTCTTGCTGTGTAAACGGAGGAGAACGCAGCCATCCCTTCGAGTCCTTTATTATTTACACTAGTTACTTCAGGGGAAGTCACGGCCGGTGTCATATATTTATCTTGCTGAGAAATGGGCCGGCAAGTATGTTTCATCTCCCCGAACAAAAGACAATGTGTCGTGATCCTAATTTAGTTCATGAAGTGTGTAATGCAGTCGTCTCCAGTGCGGGGCTGAGGGGGGAGGAGGAGGGCAGGCAGGGGGGGGCAGGCGGGGGGAGGAGGTACATTCATCTCCTACTTTATTAAACAGATATAAAACAGTTTGGCCTGCTGGTTACCGCGGTGACCTCAGGCCTGGGGGAATCCTGTGTTGCGCTGGGAGTCCGAGGGGTGGCGTTCATGAACCGAGTGCTGCCTGGGCCTGGGCCTGGGCCTGTGTGTGTGTGTGTGTGTGTGTGTGTGTGTGTGTGTGTGTGTGTGTGTGTGTGTGTGTGTGTGTGTGTGTGTGTGTGTGTGTGTGTGTGTGTGTGTGTGTGTGTGTGTGTGTGTGTGTGTGTGTGTGTGTGTGTGTGTGTGCAACCTGGAGCCTGCCACTGAGGCAGAGTGGGCTAGGATTACCGAGCCTGCAGGCTGCTACATCCACACACAGACATGTCGACACGATGAGACTCTACTAACACTACACTATATACCACTACACCACAATACTATACCATATACCACAACAGACAGACTTCATTTGAGCCAGTTTGCTACAGAAGGAAAATAATCCTGCAGCAACAGGAAATCTGAACTATTATGTGGATTATAATGAATGGACTTTATTTGTAGGGGTTGACAGATTTTACGCTAGGGCAAGTCAATTGACATTGTAAAGTGAACATTTTCAAATTTAGAAGCATTTTTAAACCTTGAACATACTACAAGTTTGCATTTCCTGCAATACAGGAAAATGATCACAAATGAAAAAGAGATCAAATTAAGATCCTATATCTGTACTCTCTCAGAGGAGACATCTGACATTAAAAAACACATCAAACATGTAAATCAACTCACGCTTTTAAATTCTATTATATTGAGAATGTGATGATATTCTATTTAAAGAGTAGTGTGAGTGTGTGATGCTTTCAAAAGCATAGAATTACATGTTTAACATTGCGTAAAGCAAAATACACAATCATCAGTGTAGGATCTTAATTTGATGCCCCTGTTGCAGGAGAACGTTCCTGCAGGAAATGTCAAATCTGTAGTGCATTTGAGACTTGATTTTCCTTTACGAAAAATGTATCAACCCCTTCAAAATAAATGTCCATTAATTATAATCCACAATGATATTTCACATTTCTTGCTGATGCAGGATTATTTTCCTGCTGTAGCAAACTGGCTCAAATGAAGATCCTACATCTGTACTGTTTAGGATATATACACACTAAGAAAACAGCACGTTTAAGTTGTCCACAGGGTTTAGAGGAACAGTGGTGATGCAGTGTTATTGAGAGGACTTGTCAGACGTTAAACTATGCCGAGAGGCCTGGGAAAATGTCACGTTATGTAAAACAATGTGCAGGGCAAAAGCAATAATCACACAGAGAGAGATGGAGGGAGAGAAAGAGAGAGAGAGCAGAGAGAGAGAGCAGAGAGAGAGAGAGAGCAGAGAGAGAGCAGAGAGAGAGAGAACAGAGAGAGAGAGAAAGAGAGAGAGAGAGAGAGCAGAGAGAGAGAGAAAGAGAGAGAGCAGAGAGAGAGAGCAGAGCGAGAGCAGAGAGAGAGAGCAGAGAGAGAGAAGAGAGAGAGAGAGAGAGCAGAGAGAGAGAGAAAGAGAGAGAGAGCAGAGAGAGCAGAGAGAGAGAGCAGAGAGAGAAAGAGAGAGAGAGCAGAGCGAGAGAGAGCAGAGAGAGAGAGAGAGAGAGAGAGAGAGAGAGAGAGAGAGAGAGAGAGAGAGAGAGAGAGAGAGAGAGAGAGAGAGAGAGAGAGAGAGAGAGAGAGAGAGAGAGAGAGAGAGAGAGAGAGCAGTCTAGCTCTGCTCTGTCATCACTGCGTGTTCCCAGGACTTTAACCCTGCCTGGGGCAAACAGGACCGGCTCACATTAAACACATGTGGCCATGGGATCTGTCACACAGGGGGCATGTGTGTGTGTGTGGTGTGTGTGCGCGTGCACTTGCACTTGCATGTGTGTGTGTGTGTGTGTGTGTGTGTGTGTGTGTGTGTGTGTGTGTGTGTGCGTGTGTGTGTGTATGTCCCAATTTCTCTTGTAATGGAGGCTTCACTTAAATATTTTGGATCTGCGATTGTCTAAACAATTTTATCCAAGATCCACTTAAAACAAATAATGCCTCCCCTATCCATGCCCCTTTCTGTCTGTCTCCCCATCTCTCCCTCTCTATTAGTCTCTGCAGAGTTTCTACCTGGCTGGGGTTCTGGGCTGGCGGTGAGGAAAGGTGGGTTGAGGTGCAGCCATGCATCACTGACACCTCAGCCTGGACGGGCCTGGCTTGTTTCCGTGGTGACCCCTTCCCTTTCTCGCCCCCGGCCTC
Organism: Oncorhynchus keta; assembly: GCF_023373465.1. Classification (NCBI taxonomy): domain Eukaryota; kingdom Metazoa; phylum Chordata; class Actinopteri; order Salmoniformes; family Salmonidae; genus Oncorhynchus; species Oncorhynchus keta. The sequence continues at coordinate 1,074,416 of NC_068432.1, read as the reverse complement.
CTTAAGGAGATTTATGGCCCCTCGTCTCGTGCCAGCAGCCGAGCGGCCTGACCCCAGGGGGTGGGGGGTGGGGGTAGCCACACAAAACACATCAATAATACACAGGCCGTCCAAGCCCCCAGTCTGGCAGTCTGACGGGGCGGGTGGAGGGACGATGTGGGGACGGGGGGGGGCCTGGAGGACTGGGACATCTGGGAAGGAACTGGAAAAGGGACTGGGAAATGTGGATACATCTGTAACTAGGCAACCAGGAGTACTGAATCCTTATAGATCCACTGGACTGAGTTCAGGTGAGAAACGTGAAGATATCGGGCCAACAGTGATAAAAAGGTTTTATAAACTGGGTGGTTCGAGCCCTGAATGATTGGCTGAAAGCAGTGGTATACAGTACAGACCGTATACCACGGGTTTGACAAATATGTTTGTTTTTTACTGCTCTAATTACGTTGGTAACCCGTTTATAATAGCAATAAGGCACCTCAGGGGTTTGTTGTATATTGCCAGTATACCAAGGCTAAGGGCTGTATCCAGGCAAACCGCCCTTAGTCGTGGTATATTGGCCATATAACACACCCCCTCGGGCCTTATTGCTTAAATATAACACTGTTTAGGGAGAGGGGGTTGGTGTGTGTGTGTATCTGCAGTTTACCAGTGTCTGCAGGCAGGGGGGCTCAAGACCTTGGCAGCAGTAGGAAGAGGAGAGTGGCTGAAGCACCTCGATATCGCCTCATGTCTACTTAAAGTCCAATCTTTTATTTAGTCACAACATCCCGTCGCCATAAAAAATTCATCGATGCATGCTCTCTGCCTAATCTTAGCCTTGCCCCGTAACTTCATGCTGTCTTTAAATATTTCTCAGAACAAATGGACTCTGCCCTCAACACTCCCCACCCTACTCTCCGCTCCTCTGGCGTGGCTAGGCAGGGCTTTATAGCTGGGCCCCTGATTCTGACTGTTTAATTTCAGGCCGTTCAGGCCCCCTTCAGGCAGTGAACTGGAGCCCCAGATGCAGCCCTCTAAAGGGGGAGGGACCCCCAACACCCACAGCTCTTCTCTTCCAGAGGCGCTCGGCTAATTGCTCTGCTTTCCCAGGATTCATCTGGGGACCTAAGATCATTCAAATTCAAATCATCCCTCCGGTTTCTTTTTGGCCTCTGTAATTTGCAGGGAAGGATACATTCTACTGGGGATTAGGCAGAGAGAGAGAGAGAGAGAGAGAGAGGCTGGTTTGAGCTGTGTTGGAGGCACAGGGGAGGGAGGATGCAGGGGGAATGTACCGCTCCCGAGTGGCGCAGCGGTCTAAGGCACTGCATCTCAGTGCTTGATGCGACACCACAGACACCCTGGTTTGATTCCAGGCTGTATCACAACCGGCCGTGATTGGGAGTCCCATATCGGCCCAGCGTCGTCTGGGTTTGGCCGGAGTAGGCCGTCATTGTAAATAATAATCTGTTCTTAACTGACTTGCCTAGTTCAATCATTTCAATTTTTATTTGACATTTTTAATAAGGACGAGCAGGAGCAGCCTGCTGGGGGGTTGACTAAAATATCACTACCTCAGTACCTCCCTGGTCTAAACACTGCAGAGAGCAAGTTCCTCTTAATATCAACTTCAGTCAACTCTCTGATATCACCCCAAGGATATCCACGCATAAAAGCTATTGGGAAAACATAATCCTGGGTATATGGATGTGTATGTGAGTGAGAGGTAGCTACTAGCTAGGGGAACCGAGGGGTAATAAATGGAGGCAGCTGAACTCAGACCTAACGTCCTTCCTTACTCGCGTCCCGTGTCCACAGCTCTACGACCCGGAGCCCAGGACCCACAGCTCGACTCATTCATCTGGGAGAGCAGCAGTGACAGCCCTGGGCGCAGCGCGGCTGGGAGTGCCACCGTGTCACCGGGCCCACTAGAGGGGCTAATTGTCAGGCATGTAGAGACGCTGGGATAGCCCCTCTTCTACCAGCACCACCCACCCCCTCCCCAGCAGCCCCCGCCCCCTCCCCTGCCAGCCAGGAAAGCCCTCCTCCACCCGCTACTGCCGTGAAAAATGGACCTGTCACCGGCGAATGCCAGGGACGGCTCAGGTAGGGCCTGTGTCATCACTCATGCAGGGCTATGGACTGCATTTAGACATCATTAAAACTAACAGGAAAGGACCCTCATCACGGCTGGCTGGAACGGTGCCCGACTGCAAATCAGCAGCAAGGCAGATGTGGACAGCAATTTTGGGGGGACTATAATTGTGAATGTTTTATTTCTAAATGGTTACAATAGACAGACATGGCTGGTCGCCTCATTAAAATTGAAATAAACGATGATTAAGAGAAAGCCTCCATTGAGTGGCGCTGTCTTAAAGGTGCACCGCGTTCCACAAAACGAGCTCCTGGGAGTTCTATCTAGCTAGGGCTTTAATGGGAGCTGTGTGCTATTTCCTCCTGATTCTCTGCCCTCCGCTCCCCCCGTCAGGGACGACCTTGAGAATGTGCGAGCACAACAGGCGTTTTAAGGGATTTCAAATGGCTAATTTCACCACAGCCCTGTTGGCTAATGACTTGATCACGGCTCTTCATAAATTAAAAAAAAACAACACCAAAATCGTAACAAAGGACCTAAACGGAACATCGCTGGTCCCTTTGAAATGGAATATCTGCAATATGTACAGAGTGAGCTAGGGCCAGAAAAATAGGGGGGGGGGGGACCTATGCGCAGCTGTCTGATGTGCCCCCTCCTTCTCCTTCCTCCTCCCTTCATCCCTATGGCCCCCCTGGTCTGTCCCTGTGTCAGCTTGGTGTGCATGTGCCAGTGAACATGGCAGGGATCCTTTCCTCCTCTGCAGGGATAGAGGGAGAAGAGGGAGAAGAGAGGAGGAAAGAGGGAGAGGAGGGAGAGGAGAGGAGGGATAGAGGGAGAGGAGAGAGAGGAGAGGAGGGATAGAGGGAGAGGAGAGAGAGAACAGGGGGAGAGGAGGGAGGCGATGGGTGCCAAAGGACATGTTGCGGCCCCCGCCATGTTTGTCAAACAAATTAAACGCATTCGAGATTTTTCACCTGCCCAAGCGCTGCTGCCGCATATGGCCCACAAGTTAAAAATAAGAAAATATGCATACATTACCATACTTAATGGGCGACCCTCTCCATTTAATATGCAAATTTCCTGAAATATTACTGAATGCCGTCTGTTCTAAATGAATAAATTTGAATTGCAATTAGAATAATCCTTTATAATTAATGAAAACTGTCAATTTTGGTTCATAAGTAATTTGATTAACAGGATGATGGTACGCTGATCAAGTCGGGCTGGACTGGTGGAGGAGAGGAGGAGAGGAGGAGAGGAGGAGAGGGGGGCTGGACTGGTGGAGGAGAGGAGGAGAGGAGGGCTGGACTAGTGGAGGAGAGGAGGAGAGGAGGAGAGGGGGGCTGGACTGGTGGGGGAGGAGGAGAGGAGGAGAGGAGGAGAGGAGGGCTGGACTGGTGGAGGAGGAGAGGAGGAGAGGAGGGCTGGACTGGTGGAGGAGGAGAGGAGGACAGGAGGAGGAGGAGAGGAGAGGGGGCTGGACTAGTGGAGGAGGAGAGGAGGAGAGGAGGAGAGGGGGCTGGACTGGTGGAGGAGGAGAGGAGGAGAGGAGGGCTGGACTGGTGGAGGAGGAGAGGAGGACAGGAGGGCTGGACTGGTGGAGGAGGAGAGGAGGAGAGGGGGCTGGACTGGTGGAGGAGAGGAGGAGAGGAGGAGAGGGGGGCTGGACTGGTGGGAGGAGGGAGGAGGAGGAGGAGGGGCTGGACTGGTGGAGGAGACTGGTGGAGGAGAGGAGGAGAGGAGGAGAGGGGGGCTGGACTGGTGGAGGAGGAGAGGAGGAGGAGAGGAGAGGAGGAGAGGAGGGCTGGACTGGTGGAGGAGAGGAGGAGAGGAGGGCTGGACTGGTGGAGGAGAGGAGGAGAGGAGGAGAGGGGGCTGGACTGGTGGAGGAGGAGAGGAGGAGAGGAGAGAGGAGGAGAGGGGGGCTGGACTGGTGGAGGAGAGGAGGAGAGGAGGAGGGGGGCTGGACTGGTGGAGGAGAGGAGGGAGGAGGAGAGGGGGCTGGACTGGTGGAGGAGAGGAGGAGAGGAGGGCTGGACTGGTGGAGGAGGGAGGGGGAGAGGAGGAGAGGAGGAAAGGAGGAGAGGGGGCTGGACTGGTGGAGGAGGAGAGGAGGAGAGGACTGGTGGAGGAGAGGAGGAGAGGAGGAGAGGGGGCTGGACTGGTGGAGGAGAGGAGGAGAGGAGGGCTGGACTGGTGGAGGAGAGGAGGAGAGGAGGAGAGGGGGGCTGGACTGGTGGAGGAGAGGAGGAGAGGAGGAGGGCTGGACTGGTGGAGGAGGGAGGAGGAGAGGAGGAGAGGAGGAGAGGAGGAGAGGAGGAGAGGAGGAAAGGAGGAGAGGGGGCTGGACTGGTGGAGGAGAGGAGGAGAGGAGGGCTGGACTGGTGGAGGAGAGGAGGAGAGGAGGAGAGGGGGCTGGACTGGTGGAGGAGAGGAGGAGAGGAGGGCTGGACTGGTGGAGGAGGGAGAGGAGAGGAGGAGAGGAGAGAGGAGGAAAGGAGGGAGGGGGCTGGACTGGTGGAGGAGAGAGGAGGAGAGGGGGCTGGACTGGTGGAGGAGGAGAGGAGGAGAGGAGGAGAGGAGGGCTGGACTGGTGGAGGAGAGGAGGAGAGGAGGGCTGGACTGGTGGAGGAGAGGAGCGGAGGAGAGGAGGAGTGGAGGAGAGGAGGAGAGGGGGTGAGGAGGAGAGGAGGAGAGGGGGGCTGGACTGGTGGAGGAGGAGAGGAGGAGAGGAGGAGAGGAGGAGAGGAGAGAAGAGGAGAGGAGGAGAGGAGGAGAGGAGGGCTGGACTGGTGGAGGTGATGAGAGGAGGAGAAGAGGATAGGAGAGGAGGAGAGGAGAGAGGAGAGGAGAGAGGAGGAGAGAGAGGAGAGGAGAGGAGAGGAGAGGAGAGGAGAGGAGAGGAGGAGAGGGCGGCTGGACTGGTGGAGGAGAGGAAACGGGGGGCATACAGAGGCCCCTGACCAGGACACAGAGCAGAGGCCCCTGAATTATGGCTCCCACAGCAGGCTAATGAAGCAAGGCGACCGATAGGGACAGACAGCTTGGGCTGATCTAAAAGCCCAGCCCATGTGGTGTGACTGTGGTGTGGCCACCGCTCGGCCTGCAGTAAATCAGGGCTAAGGAGGGGTCCTCAACCCAATTCTCCCCGGGAATTTGACTGGACTCATTAAAAAATGATGCAGAAGACCTTATTCCAATCCATGTCTCATTCCACAGTGTTGCCTTTTTGTTTCACTACTGTGTGTGAGAGAGGTGTAGAGCATGGCTTTCACTACTGTGTGTGAGAGAGAGGTGTAGAGCATGGCTTTCACTGCTGTGTGAGAGAGAGGTGTAGAGCATGGCTTTCACTACTGTGTGAGAGAGAGGTGTAGAGCATGGCTTTCACTACTGTGTGTGAGAGAGGTGTAGAGCATGGCTTTCACTACTGTGTGAGAGAGAGGTGTAGAGCATGGCTTTCACTACTGTGTGAGAGAGAGGTGTAGAGCATGGCTTTCACTACTGTGTGAGAGAGAGGTGTAGAGCATGGCTTTCACTACTGTGTGAGAGAGAGGTGTAGAGCATGGCTTTCACTACTGTGTGTGAGAGAGGTGTAGAGCATGGCTTTCACTACTGTGTGAGAGAGAGGTGTAGAGCATGGCTTTCACTACTGTGTGAGAGAGAGGTGTAGAGCATGGCTTTCACTACTGTGTGAGAGAGAGGTGTAGAGCATGGCTTTCACTACTGTGTGAGAGAGAGGTGTAGAGCATGGCTTTCACTACTGTGTGAGAGAGAGGTGTAGAGCATGGCTTTCACTACTGTGTGAGAGAGAGGTGTAGAGCATGGCTTTCACTACTGTGTGAGAGAGGTGTAGAGCATGGCTTTCACTACTGTGTGTGAGAGAGGTGTAGAGCATGGCTTTCACTACTGTGTGAGAGAGAGGTGTAGAGCATGGCTTTCACTACTGTGTGAGAGAGATGGTGTAGAGCATGGCTTTCACTACTGTGTGAGAGAGAGGTGTAGAGCATGGCTTTCACTACTGTGTGAGAGAGGTGTAGAGCATGGCTTTCACTACTGTGTGAGAGAGAGGTGTAGAGCATGGCTTTCACTACTGTGTGAGAGAGAGGTGTAGAGCATGGCTTTCACTACTGTGTGTGAGAGAGGTGTAGAGCATGGCTTTCACTACTGTGTGAGAGAGAGGTGTAGAGCATGGCTTTCACTACTGTGTGTGAGAGAGGTGTAGAGCATGGCTTTCACTACTGTGTGAGAGAGAGGTGTAGAGCATGGCTTTCACTACTGTGTGTGAGAGAGGTGTAGAGCATGGCTTTCACTACTGTGTGAGAAAGAGGTGTAGAGCATGGCTTTCACTACTGTGTGTGAGAGAGGTGTAGAGCATGGCTTTCACTACTGTGTGAGAGAGAGGTGTAGAGCATGGCTTTCACTACTGTGTGAGAGAGAGGTGTAGAGCATGGCTTTCACTACTGTGTGAGAGAGAGGTGTAGAGCATGGCTTTCACTACTGTGTGAGAGAGGTGTAGAGCATGGCTTTCACTACTGTGTGAGAGAGAGGTGTAGAGCATGGCTTTCACTACTGTGTGAGAGAGAGGTGTAGAGCATGGCTTTCACTACTGTGTGAGAGAGAGGTGTAGAGCATGGCTTTCACTACTGTGTGAGAGAGAGGTGTAGAGCATGGCTTTCACTGCTGTGTGAGAGAGAGGTGAGAGATGGTGTAGAGCATGGCTTTCACTACTGTGTGAGAGAGGTGTAGAGCATGGCTTTCACTACTGTGTGAGAGAGAGGTGTAGAGCATGGCTTTCACTACTGTGTGAGAGAGAGGTGTAGAGCATGGCTTTCACTACTGTGTGAGAGAGAGGTGTAGAGCATGGCTTTCACTACTGTGTGAGAGAGAGGTGTAGAGCATGGCTTTCACTACTGTGTGAGAGAGAGGTGTAGAGCATGGCTTTCACTACTGTGTGAGAGAGAGGTGTAGAGCATGGCTTTCACTACTGTGTGAGAGAGAGGTGTAGAGCATGGCTTTCACTGCTGTGTGAGAGAGGTGTAGAGCATGGCTTTCACTACTGTGTGAGAGAGAGGTGTAGAGCATGGCTTTCACTACTGTGTGAGAGAGAGGTGTAGAGCATGGCTTTCACTACTGTGTGAGAGAGAGGTGTAGAGCATGGCTTTCACTACTGTGTGAGAGAGAGGTGTAGAGCATGGCTTTCACTGCTGTGTGAGAGAGAGGTGTAGAGCATGGCTTTCACTACTGTGTGAGAGAGAGGTGTAGAGCATGGCTTTCACTACTGTGTGAGAGAGAGGTGTAGAGCATGGCTTTCACTACTGTGTGAGAGAGAGGTGTAGAGCATGGCTTTCACTACTGTGTGAGAGAGAGGTGTAGAGCATGGCTTTCACTGCTGTGTGAGAGAGAGGTGTAGAGCATGGCTTTCACTACTGTGTGAGAGAGAGGTGTAGAGCATGGCTTTCACTACTGTGTGAGAGAGAGGTGTAGAGCATGGCTTTCACTACTGTGTGAGAGAGAGGTGTAGAGCATGGCTTTCACTACTGTGTGAGAGAGAGGTGTAGAGCATGGCTTTCACTACTGTGTGAGAGAGGTGTAGAGCATGGCTTTCACTACTGTGTGAGAGAGAGGTGTAGAGCATGGCTTTCACTACTGTGTGAGAGAGAGGTGTAGAGCATGGCTTTCACTACTGTGTGAGAGAGAGGTGTAGAGCATGGCTTTCACTACTGTGTGAGAGAGAGGTGTAGAGCATGGCTTTCACTACTGTGTGAGAGAGAGGTGTAGAGCATGGCTTTCACTACTGTGTGTGAGAGAGGTGTAGAGCATGGCTTTCACTACTGTGTGAGAGAGGTGTAGAGCATGGCTTTCACTACTGTGTGTGAGAGAGGTGTAGAGCATGGCTTTCACTACTGTGTGTGAGAGAGGTGTAGAGCATGGCTTTCACTACTGTGTGAGAGAGAGGTGTAGAGCATGGCTTTCACTACTGTGTGAGAGAGAGGTGTAGAGCATGGCTTTCACTACTGTGTGAGAGAGAGGTGTAGAGCATGGCTTTCACTACTGTGTGAGAGAGAGGTGTAGAGCATGGCTTTCACTACTGTGTGAGAGAGAGGTGTAGAGCATGGCTTTCACTACTGTGTGAGAGAGAGGTGTAGAGCATGGCTTTCACTACTGTGTGAGAGAGAGGTGTAGAGCATGGCTTTCACTACTGTGTGAGAGAGAGGTGTAGAGCATGGCTTTCACTACTGTGTGAGAGAGAGGTGTAGAGCATGGCTTTCACTACTGTGTGAGAGAGAGGTGTAGAGCATGGCTTTCACTACTGTGTGAGAGAGAGGTGTAGAGCATGGCTTTCACTACTGTGTGAGAGAGAGGTGTAGAGCATGGCTTTCACTACTGTGTGAGAGAGGTGTAGAGCATGGCTTTCACTACTGTGTGTGAGAGAGGTGTAGAGCATGGCTTTCACTACTGTGTGTGTGAGAGAGAGGTGTAGAGCATGGCTTTCACTACTGTGTGTGAGAGAGGTGTAGAGCATGGCTTTCACTACTGTGTGAGAGAGAGGTGTAGAGCATGGCTTTCACTACTGTGTGAGAGAGAGGTGTAGAGCATGGCTTTCACTACTGTGTGAGAGAGAGGTGTAGAGCATGGCTTTCACTACTGTGTGGAGAGAGAGGTGTAGAGCATGGCTTTCACTACTGTGTGAGAGAGAGGTGTAGAGCATGGCTTTCACTACTGTGTGAGAGAGAGGTGTAGAGCATGGCTTTCACTACTGTGTGAGAGAGAGGTGTAGAGCATGGCTTTCACTACTGTGTGAGAGAGAGGTGTAGAGCATGGCTTTCACTACTGTGTGAGAGAGAGGTGTAGAGCATGGCTTTCACTACTGTGTGTGAGAGAGGTGTAGAGCATGGCTTTCACTACTGTGTGTGAGAGAGGTGTAGAGCATGGCTTTCACTACTGTGTGAGAGAGGTGTAGAGCATGGCTTTCACTACTGTGTGTGAGAGAGGTGTAGAGCATGGCTTTCACTACTGTGTGTGAGAGAGGTGTAGAGCATGGCTTTCACTACTGTGTGTGAGAGAGGTGTAGAGCATGGCTTTCACTACTGTGTGTGAGAGAGGTGTAGAGCATGGCTTTCACTACTGTGTGTGAGAGAGGTGTAGAGCATGGCTTTCACTACTGTGTGAGAGAGAGGTGTAGAGCATGGCTTTCACTACTGTGTGAGAGAGAGGTGTAGAGCATGGCTTTCACTACTGTGTGAGAGAGAGGTGTAGAGCATGGCTTTCACTACTGTGTGAGAGAGAGGTGTAGAGCATGGCTTTCACTACTGTGTGAGAGAGAGGTGTAGAGCATGGC